>NC_087176.1:3642500-3707500 GCF_035594125.1 Scylla paramamosain
CTCTCTCCCTCTCTATATCCTCTCCCATTCACCTCACCCCTCCCTCCCCCTCCACACCCCTCCCCCACCCACCCCTCCTCCTCACCCCCCCCAATACATGCACACGTGTTTACTCCTCTCATTTCCATCACATTCACTCGAGCACCAATCAAAACCCTCCGTGGACCGTGACGTCACTAATGGCGCTGACCAATTAACGACCGGCCCCGCGCGTCACAACTCAATTTCGGCCAATCACGGAGTCCCCCGCTGCCTTGGTAATTATTTTGGCCACGGGAGGGCGCCCTAATTGCTCCCCCTTTATTAATTATCTGTCCTGTTCTCTTTGTTCTTCTTTCATCTTCAGCTTTTTAGTACTGTGGTGATGATGATGATGATGATGATGATGATGATACAGATTTCTCTCTCTCTCTCTCTCTCTCTCTCTCTCTCTCTCTCTCTCTCTCTCTCTCTCTCTCTCTCTCTCTCTCTCTCTCTCAGTATTGTTTTTTTTATTTTCATTTGTATATTTTGATTAAGGAGGAGAAGAAAGGAGAAGGAAGAAAAAGAAAAAAATGAGGAGATTGAAGAAGAAGGAAGAAAAAGAAAAGAAAATGAGGAGGAGATTGAAGAAAAAAAGGAGGAGGAGGAGGAGGAGGAAGAGTAAAGTAGGTATGTTGATTAAGTTAGAGGAAGGAAGGAGAGGAGATTGAAGAAGGAAAGACGAGAAGAGGTTACAAAGGGAAGAGAGAGAGAGAGAGAGAGAGAGAGAGAGAGAGAGAGAGAGAGAGAGAGAGAGAGAGGCTTGAAAAGGATGAAGGGAAGGATTTTTGAGACAGAGAGGTCAGAGAGATGAGTGGCTTCCTCCTCCTCCTCCTCCTCTTCCTCCTCCTCCTCCTCCTCCTCCTCCTCCTCCTCCTCCTCCTCCTCCTCCTCCTCCTCCTCCTCTTATGTCTTATAAACTTTCCTTCCTTCATCGTTATCTTCCCGGTCTTACTTCTCATAACTTCTTCTTACATTCCTTCTCTTCTTATCTCTCTTCTTTACCTCAATCTTCTCTTTCTCTCTCTCTTTCTCCTTGCCTCCTTTTTTTTTCTCTCTCTCTAAATTTGCTTCTTATTCGTTCTCTTGTCGCTTTTTTTTTCTTCTTCCTTATTGCCTTTCTTCTTTTTAACTTTATTTCTTTACGTAAACTTCTTTTCTTCGTTTCCTTTTCCATTTTCGTCTTGCCATTTTCACTTTGCTTTTTTTTTCCTTCTTACTTCCTTTAATTCCTCTTTTTCCCTCCTTCTGTTATCCTTCTTTATTTAATTTTCATTTCCTTTTATTCTACTAAAATATTTGTTCTACTTAAATATTTTCATTTCTTTTATTTTCCTTTTTTATTACTTGCCATTTATACTTCCTTTCTCCATTGCTTCTTCCTTTCATTCGTTTCTTTACCTCCTTCTTTTGTCATTCTTTACTTAATTTTCGTTTCCTCCTTCATTCGTAAATTCTACTTAAACATTTTTTATTTTCATATCTTACTTCTTCTCTTTTTTGTTCCTTGCTACTTATATTTACTTCTTTCTCTCTCGTGGAAGTCAAAAGTAAGCTTGAGAATATCACTTTTTTCCCAGCACTTATAAAATACATGTTCGAACACTTTATGGAAATTGGCAGTTACTTATCACCTTATTCTTAGAAGTTTTCATTTATAAGTAATTTTGTAGGCAATTTTTTTTATTAGTATGTATTGTTTTGTTATTGATGTGGAGGGTTTTTTTTTTTCTTAGGTCAGTTTTATTTTTCATTCTTCGTTGTCATTTTTTTTTTATTGTTGTGAAATGAATTGGTTTATATATATGTATGTATGTATGTTTGTATGTATGTGTGTGTGTGTGTGTGTATGTATGTACAGCGTGCACATATGTATTATGTATGTAGGTTGGTACGTGTGACTGTGGTTGTTGTGTTAATTTGTAAGTATAATTTATTCGTGTGTGTGTGTGTGTGTGTGTGTGTGTGTGTGTGTGTGTGTGTGTGTGTGTGTGTGTGTGTGTGTAAGACCGGCAGATAGACATCATTCGCTTGGCAATTTCAACACCACCACTACCACCACCACTACAACAACAACAACAACTACTACTACTACTACTACTACTACTACTACTACTACTACTACTACTACTACTACTACTACAATAAAATGCCATTCCTTCTGTACATACTCAAACAAGGTCTTACTTCCCTTCCCTTCTCAAATTCGACCATTTATTTTTCCCTCTCTTCTCTTCCTCCTTCCTTCGTTCCTTCCTTCCTTCACTCTCCCTTACTCTTCTTCCCTTTCTTCCTTCCTTCAGTCTCCCTTACTTTTTCTTCCTTTCTTCTTTCCTCCCGCTCCCTTACTCTACTTCCCTTCTTCCTTTCGTTCTTTCCCCCAATGTACTTCCAAATTAGATTCCTCCTGTTTTTCCTCTGCTTCCTTATTCCCCTACCCTCCCTTTCTCTCTTCCTTCCTTCCTTCCTTCCTTCATAACATCTTCCTTCCATTTCTAAATCAATTAAACCCTTGACGTCCCTCATAAACCTTCCTTTTTTTCCCTTTTCCTCGTTCTTCCCTTTTTATGCAGGCAGGAAAACTCATTTGCTATTTCACTTTTATTCTTTCTCTCTTTCCTTCCCTGCCCCGTCTTTCATTTTGTCTCCATTTCCTCCTCCCTCCCTCACTCCCTCCCTCCCTCCTCTGCTGCTCCTCCCAGGCCTCTCCTCTTTGCAATTTAGCCAAAACGGAGCAAATTCTTGAGCGGAGAGTCTCATTGGTCTTTGTGCGTTGGGAATTCAGTAGTAAAAATACTTGTTTGGAGACCACAGTGTCCGAGAGAGAGAGAGAGAGAGAGAGAGAGAGAGAGAGAGAGAGAGAGAGAGAGAGAGAGAGAGAGATTTACCCTCAATTGTCTCTAAAAACTGAAAGATAGATACTGTAGAATGAAAGACAGACAGGCACACAGGGAGACAGGCAGATAGATAAATGGGCAGACAAACAAACAGACAGAAAATAGATAGATAGACAGACAGACAAACAGACAGGCAGACAGGGGTGACAGAAAATATAAGTGACATTTTGACTTGAGAGAGAGAGAGAGAGAGAGAGAGAGAGAGAGAGAGAGAGAGAGAGAGAGAGAGAGAGAGAGAGAGAGCTCATTGAGGTAATATTAGTCTGAGCATGTATTTAGCTTCATTGGGTTTCCCTCAGCTTGTATCAGTGCATGAAAGTGACAGGAACAGTGATGCTTGGCTGATTAGAGAGAGAGAGAGAGAGAGAGAGAGAGAGAGAGAGAGAGAGAGAGAGAGAGAGAGAGAGAGAGAGAGAGAGAGAGAGTTTGTTTGTGTGTGTAGTATATGAATGGTATGTCTTTTATAATGAATCAGATGTTTTATTAGAAGAATCATATGTTTTTAAAAGGAATCAAATCTTTTATATAAGGAATCAGATTTTTTATGTATGGAATCAAATATTTTCTAGGAAATTAACAGTTTTGGTAAGAAATCGAAGGGAATCTAGTGTTTTTAAGTAACCAAATGGAAGTATTCAATAGATAATCTAATATTTTGACAGGAAATTGCATCTTTTCTAATCACATGCTTTTGATAAGACATTCAGTGTTTGTATAAGGAATCTAATGTGTTGAAGAAGATAAGCAACTGTTGGAAATAGAAAATCGTTAAACTATGAAACATTCTAATGAAAACTTCGGGGGAAAAAAGTCAAGAAAATGTTACAGAATAGACAATGATAAAAAGAAGTTTAGAAAAAAAAGGAATGTGAATATGAGAGAGAGAGAGAGAGAGAGAGAGAGAGAGAGAGAGAGAGAGAGAGAGAGAGAGAGAGAGAGAGAGAGAGAGAGAGAGAGAGAGAGAGAGAGAGAGAGTGTATTCATATTGCACAACAAGGGACGCATGGACTCACAACAATGGGCTGCATAATTCATCGAGAGAGGAAAACACAATAACATGAATCATATATTGTTCTGTTTTCATAAGTAATATCAAGCCATTTACTGTCTCTCTCTCTCTCTCTCTCTCTCTCTCTCTCTCTCTCTCTCTCTCTCTCTCTCTCTCTCTCTCTCTCTCTCTCTGGGAAATTCTTATAAGGGTTTAGTTTTCCCTCAAAAATTTCCTTTAATTTTCATCCTCTATAGTTTTAGCTGCGTATCCTCCTCCTCCTCCTCCTCCTCCTCCTCCTCCTCCTCCTCCTTCATTTTTCCCTTTCTTCGTCTCCTTTCTCTCCTTTCTTTCTCACCTGCCTCCCTCTTCTTCTCCTTCCCCAGGTAAGCTCAGGGTTCCTTTTTTTTTCCCACCTTGATTAATCTGGATGTGACAAGGAAGGGATTTCATTTTTTCCATCTCTTTTCCCTTCTTTTTCTTTTTTTCCCAGGTTCGTGAGTTTTGTGTAATTTGTCACTTTTTTCGTGGATTTTACTTTATTTATTTTTTTTTCCTACTACGCTTGTTTCTATCTTGTTGTTTTGGGATAGTGAGGTAGCTCTCTCTCTCTCTCTCTCTCTCTCTCTCTCTCTCTCTCTCTCTCTCTCTCTCTCTCTCTCTCTCTCTCTCTCTCTCTCTCTCTCTCTCTCTCTCTCTCTCTCTCTCTCTCTCTCTATTCAAGTTTCGATTGGTACGTTTCAATCATGATGAAAATCTCTCTCTCTCTCTCTCTCTCTCTCTCTCTCTCTCTCTCTCTCTCTCTCTCTCTCTCTCTCTCTCTCTCTCTCTCTCTCTCTCTCTCTCTCTCTCTCTCTCTCTCTCTCTCTCTCTCTCTCTCTCATTATCTCCTAACGTTTCAGTCCCACCCTTCTCACTTCCTCTTCCTCTCTCTCTCTCTCTCTCTCTCTCTCTCTCTCTCTCTCTCTCTCTCTCTCTCTCTCTCTCTCTCTCTCTCTCTCTCTCTCTCTCTCTCTCTCTCTCTCTACATTTCTCCTTCAACATCCCCCTCTTCCTCTCCCTCTCTCTCTTCTCTCTCTCTCTCTACATCTCTCCTTCTCCCTCTCCCTCTTCCTCTTCCTCTCCCTCTCCATCTTATCACATCTTGCACCCTCCTAAGTGATAAATTAAGAGAAAAAACGCAGAAAACAACAAAACACACTTATAAAATGTGTGTGTGTGTGTGTGTGTGTGTGTGTGTGTGTGTGTGTGTGTGTGTGTGTGTGTGTGTGTGTGAAGGTTTAGTCCATTATAATGTAACGTCTTTTACAAGCCTTTTTTTTTAATTAATGTTCAGGTGAGCGTCAGCGGAGAGAGAGAGAGAGAGAGAGAGAGAGAGAGAGAGAGAGAGAGAGAGAGAGAGAGAGAGAGAATTGGTGATATTTTTGTCTGTCACTGTTACTCCCATCACCTGAAAAACTGTAATAATAATGATAATAATAATAATAATAATAATAATAATAATAATAGTAATAATTCATAATGTTTACAATACGAAAATTAAAAAAAAAAGTGCCAAAAATATTCCTGCATTTGACGAGTGAAAAAAAAATCTGGATACAAAATAAAAAAAAATAATAAAAATAACGAAAATAATAAAAAAGAGAAACTAATGCTGGATAAAAATAGGAAACATGTCTTCAGGTTAAAGCTTTTCCGGAAATTAACCAAGAATTTCCAGAGAGAGAGAGAGAGAGAGAGAGAGAGAGAGAGAGAGAGAGAGAGAGAGAGAGAGAGAGAGAGAGAGAGAGAGAGAGTGAGTTTCTGGTCTAATCCGTCTCCAGCTATTCTCTGCTATTTAAAAAGGCGCCTCTACAATGACAGGGTGAGATAATTAACTAGTGGAAGGAGAAAAGGGCGGAGGAGGAGGAGGAAGAAATTAGTAGTAGTAGTAGTAGTAATAGTAGTAGTAGTAGTTTTATGTAATTTGCTTCAGAAAGTAATGATAGTAATAGTGAATTTTTAACCGTTGTAGTAGTAGTAGTAGTAGTAGTAGTAGTAGTAGTAGTAGTAGTAGTAGTAGTAGTAGTAGTAGTAGTAGTAGATAGAGCAATCCTTTACAACACACAAGATATTAAGTACAAGTAGTAGTAGTTGTTGTTGTAGAAAGAGGAGAAGAGAGAAAAAAGAAGAGGAGGAGGAGGAGGAGGAGGAGGAGGAAATGAAGCAACGAAAGGAAAAGGAGAAGGAAGAGGAGGCAAAATAAAGGAAAAGGAGGCGGAGGAGGAGGAGAAAAGAAAAAAAAATAGAAGAAAGGGAAGGAAAATGAGGAGAAAAATAAAAAAACACAAAAAGGAAAAGTAGAAAAGAGGGAAGGAAAAGGAATTAGAAGAGGAACAGAAAATATTTACAGACCTAAACCGCATAATAATAACAACTGGCAGAGGAAGGAAAACAAGAACGATAATAAAGATATAAATAGAAAGAAGGCGTTGGAGGAGAAGGAAGAGGAGGAGGAGGAGGAGGAGGAGGGTAAAAAGAGGATGCCTGAGGAAACGCAGCGTGAAATGAAGCGTGACTGTTTGGCAGCAACATAAAGAAGGCGTGTAAAAGTAAAACAGGTGGTTAGGACACTAATTTACCTTTCTTTTCCCCCTTTCATCCTGTCTTTTCTTTATCGATGACGTCATTCTCTCTCTCTCTCTCTCTCTCTCTCTCTCTCTCTCTCTCTCTCTCTCTCTCTCTCTCTCTCTCTCTCTCTCTCTCTCTCTCTCTCTCTCTCTCTCTCTCTCGCTCTCGCAAACTGAATGAACAAAATAATGGAACCTTTCAGTTAATTATCTCTTAGTTCGTAGCGTGAAATGAACACACACACACACACACACACACACACACACACACACACACACACACGCTGTAATGGAGGAGGTAGGAAAAAGGACAATTTTCCATCAAACATTCGTGTCATGATTAACAATTAACAGAAGTCTCATTTTTATTTCTTTTGAAGTTGTTTGTTCGCGTCTCGTCTCGTAACGTGTGTGTGTGTGTGTGTGTGTGTGTGTGTGTGTGTGTGTGTGTGTGTGTGTGTCCCCGGACGAAATACAGTGTTTCGCTTCGTTTTTTTTTTTTCGTTTTTTTTTTCATTTTTTCGTCAAGTAAGAAAATGGAACTACACTCAAGACAAAAAAAGAAAATTAATAAAAACTTTCCCGAAAATTCATGAGTCAGTAATTTGTCTTTCAGAAAACACAAGAAAACTGATTAGCGGGTTGGCAGGTGTCGGGAAGCTGAGAGAGAGAGAGAGAGAAAAGAAAAAAAGGAAGAAAAACACACAAAAAAGAAGGAAAAGAGAAAACACGGAGGAAGAAGAGGTGAAGGTTGAGGAAAACATCACCAGATTCTCCTCTTTCAGCGCTGAACAACAGTGAATTTTAAGAGTGCCGGTGAAAAAAAAAGAAAGAAAAAAAGATAGTGTTTAATTGTCTGTACATGCTAACCAGAAATTAAAGAGATAAGAAAAATATATGTAAACCACTTGAACTAGAAAAAAAAATAGTGATCAGTGTCAAACCAGAAAAAAATTTAAGTCCCTGACGAAGGCGATGACGGAGGAACAGTAAACACCTAGGTACACCAAACCTCCCATGCATGATACTAACCCGAACCCAGGCAGTCCCTTCCTCCCACGGTGACACACACGCCCTTGGAAGATGCCCTGAGTAAGCGAGGAATCCCCCTTCGTCAGCAGTATGAGGGCGGGGTCTGTTTGGCCTCACACCTGCCTTAATTGGCCCCACGACCCACTCAGAGCTCGGGACATGCTCACGTGAAGGAATCCCATCATGGCCTCGCCCGGGCGTAAGCTGGCGGCCGGTAAAGAAACGCTGCACAAGAGCAACAGTGACCCCGTGCGCCGTATCCATCGCCAGTACGCCAAGAACAGAGGAGGTGGCACGCCCGTCTCCAGGTGCTTCCTCAACCTCGATGGGTATTCGTATGTTATAGGTGAGTACTTTGGGATGGGGGGATGGGAGGTATTTGGTTGTTATTGTTGTTATTTTTTTTTTTTTTTTTTTTTTTTTCGAGGTGGTGTGGTTGAGGTTCTTTCTCCTCTTTTCTTTTTTTTTCTTTTTTTTTTCGGGTGTATGATGTGGGGTCATGAGTGGATGGTTTCTTCTCCTCTTCGCTTTTTTCTTTATTATTATTATTATTATTATTATTATTATTATTATTATTATTATTATTATTATTATTGTTGTTGTTGTTGTCATTTTATTTTGTTTGTAATTTTCATCATTTTGTGTTAATTTTTCTATCGTTTTATCTTTTATCATCAGATAAAATCAGATTCTTTTCTTTCTTTTTTCTTTCTTTCTTTCTTTCTTCCTCCCTTTCCTGATTTTTGTTTGAGTCATACGTTGAAGTTTTCTAATCTCTCTCTCCTCTTCTTTTCTTCTTCTTCTTCTTCTTCTTCTTCTTCTTCTTTTTCTTCCTCCTCCTCCTCCTTGTCATTATTCTTGTCGTTATCACAATATTTTTTTCAGTATTTTTTAAGTAGTTACAATTCTCTCTCTCTCTCTCTCTCTCTCTCTCTCTCTCTCTCTCTCTCTCTCTCTCTCTCTCTCTCTCTCTCTCTCTCTCTCTCTCTCTCTCTCTCTCTCTCTCTCTCTCTCTCTCGAGCTGCTAGCCACATGTTACTTTTTTCTTCTTTTTTTTTTCCATGATTCGCTTTTTTTCTTTTTTTCTCGTCTCGGACTGACATGCGAAGAACAACTTTACTCTCTCTCTCTCTCTCTCTCTCTCTCTCTCTCTCTCTCTCTCTCTCTCTCTCTCTCTCTCTCTCTCTCTCTCTCTCTCTCTCTCTCTCTCGCCTTGTCAATTCCAAGGTCGCTTTTCTTTTAATTTATTTGCTATTTATCTTTTTTATTTATTTTATTTATTTATTTACTTTTTGAGGTTGCTTGTTGACTTCCTCCTCCTCCTCCTCCTCCTCCTCCTCCTCCTCCTCCTCCTCCTCCTCCTCCACAAATCATACACAGTTGCTACCCTTCATATCCTTCCCTCTTCCTCCTCCTATATTCTTCGTTTCCTCTCTTCCTTACTTCCCTTTCTGTCTCTCGCTTTTATTCCCTTATCTTCCCCCACTCTCACTCTCCAATTTCCTTCCATCTCCCCTTTTCATCTTTACACTTCTTCCTTTTCTCTTCTATCTCCTCCAATTTCCCTTTCCTATTCTTCCTCTTTCTCTATTTCTCTTTTTCTTTTTTTCTCTTTCCTCCATTCTTCCTCTTCCTTCTTTCCCTACTGTTTATCTTCTCTATTCTTGCATTCTTCTTTTATTTCACATCCTCCTCCATTTTCTTTTGTGTCCTCACGCCCTCTTTTCTCTCCTCTCTTCTTCCCTATTCGCATGTTTTTCTTTTCTCTTACTTTCTCTTTCTTTCCTCTCCCTTAATTTCTATGTTCTACTTCTCTCTCTTATTCCTTATTATTATCTCCTCTTTCATGTTTCTCTCAATCTTGTTTCTTCTTTCATTCCCTGCAATCCTTTTTTTTTCTTGTTCTCCTTTCCTTAATGTTTCTCTCGTCTTTTACCTTCTTCCTTTTCCTTTAATTCTTCCATTTTACTCTATTCTTCTTTGTCACGTTTTCCTCCCCGTATTTCTCGTTCTTTCTTTCTTCTCCTCTTTTCTACTTCCTATTCTATTCATTCTCTTTTGTTTCTCTCAGTTATATCTTTATTCTTTCTCTTCCTTTAATCCTTCCGTTCTTCTCTTTTCTTCTATTTTTTTTATCTTCCTTCATCTCCTTTTAATTATTTCGTTCTGCTTTCTATCCCTTCCAATTTATTTTCTCCCTTCTCTTACATTCTCTCAGTTCCCTATTTCTTCTTTCTCTCCCTTCAATTATTATGTTTTCTCTATTTTTTCCCGTGTCTTCTTATGTTCCCTTTTTCCTTCATTTACTTTTTTCTCTTAGTTATTGTCTTGTTTCTTTCTTTTTCCTTCTGTTATTCTGTTTTTTTTTCTCTCTAGTATTATGTTTGTCTTTTTTTCCTTCAATTAAAGTTTTTTTCTTTATTTTTCTCATGTTTGTCTTTTTTTCCTTCAATTATTCTGTTTTTCTCTATGTTTCTCTTTTTCCCTTCCTTCTCTCCCTCCTCTTCCGTTCCACTTCTCCCACCTTCCCATTCTCCACTCCCCTTCCATTTTCTGTTGCAGCCCCGCCCTCCACACGCTACCTTGCCTCTCCTCCTCCTCCTCCTCCTCCTCCTCCTCCTCCTCCTCCTCCCCTCAACTTTCTCCACTGTGGCGTTGCATAAGGCGGTTTCTGAGGTGGTAGTTGCGGTTAGGAATGTGGCTAATTTTAGGTATTGTGGTGGTAGTGGTGGTGGTGGTGGTGGTGGTGGTGGTGGTGAGTTTAGGTATAATTTATGTAGTGATGGTTGTTGTGATAGTGAGTGGTGGTAGTAGTAGTAGTAGTAGTAGGTAGTAGTAGTAGTAGTTGTTGTTGTTGTTGTTGTTGTTGTTGTTGTTGTTGTTGTTGTTGTTGTTTTAGTCGCTATCGTAGTTCGTCTTTTTCTTTTTTTTTTTTTCTTCCTTTTTTTTTTTTTTGTGCGTGTGTGGAAAGAGAAACGCGGTGATGCTGCGGAGGAGGAGAAGAATGGAGGCTGTCAAGAGAGAGAGAGAGAGAGAGAGAGAGAGAGAGAGAGAGAGAGAGATAAAGTAATACAAGCAAAGAAAATACGGAGAAATAACAACGAAACAGAATAAGAACAGAAAAAACAAGGGAAGAAGAAAAACGACGTAAAAAATTAAAATAAAAACAAAAATAAACACAAAAAAAAAACACACATTTCGGACAGGACAATGAGGAGAGAGAGAGAGAGAGAGACAAAGAGAAAGAGAGAGAAAACGAAAATAATACAATATACAAGAGACTAATTCAGAATACACAACAAAATCACCAAAAACGTACAATTAATATACACTTCCTGACTGAACGATAAAGGAAAGAGACAAAGAAAAGGACTGAATGAAGGTACAGGTAAAACAACACAAGAGGAAGGATTACACTTTCAAAACACTTCGAAACACTAATATATTCGCCAGTACAGTGAAAGATACACGTTTTCTAACAAGGGAAGGAGGTGAATGAGGAAAAAAAAAAAAAGGAACATTTCACTTTTAAAAACTCTTCATGCACTTATATTCGTCGATACAAAGAAAAATATTAATAGAAAAAATACTTAGACGAACATTTATTGAGCTTTTTCGCCAATATACAACAAAACACACAGCAAAATAGCCAAGAAACATCAAATAGGAATAAATCGAAGTCTTAAATTTATAATCCCTACCAGAAATACGTCACGTTATCGTAGGAAGGGAAATTTATGCCTGCCAACCTTATCTTTGTTTTGATCTCTCGAGACACCCTGTACCGCTCTCACTCACCTGGCGGGGAAACTGTGAGGTAAAGAGATTGAGTAAATATGATTGCGAGTGAGGGAGTGAGTGAATGAGTACAGGGAGTGTGACTGTGTGTGTGTGTGTGTGTGTGTGTGTGTGTGTGTGTGTGTGTGTGTGTCAGCTATTATTTATTTATCTATTTCATGTTTTGTCTTGTTTTTCTTATTGTTTTGTTCGTATTCTTTTTCGTTTCTTCTTTTCAGCTATATTTTTCATGGTTCTTCTTCTTCTTCTTCTTCTTCTTCTTCTTCTTCTTCTTCTTCTTCTTCTTCTTCTTCTTCTTCTTCTTCTTCTTCTGTCTTCTTCTTCTTCGTCTTCTTTGTGGTCTTCTTACTTTTCTTATTATCATTATTTTCTTGTTCTTGTTCTACGTCTTGCTCTCCTCTTCCTTTTCACACACACACACACACACACACACACACACACACACACACGAGGGTCTTGAATGAACAGAAGGATAATCGCCCGCCAGTTTGCAAAGCCTCTGAAGATTAGCCTCCGATCTTTTATTAAACTCACTCTCAAGATAACACACTCGTCCCTTTTATGTCCTGCACCAAACCCTGATCACCACACACCCTACCCACCCGTCACTCCCTCACCCCATCACCCCCACCTCAGCTGCCTTCTATCAGCGGTAGGACGTTCACCCTAGCTTTTTTTTATTTATTTTTTTATTGTTTTCTTTTTTTTTAAAGCGTGAAGGAAGTAAGGGAAGCTGGGCAAAGGAACAGCATGTGGGAAAGAAAATGTTTAAATGTTTGTTAAGTTGTTAGTTTGTAAAGGACCAAAAAGGGAAAAGTTTATAGGTGTGTGTGTGTATGAATGTGTGAAAATAGGTATATAGATAGATAGATGGATGGATAAGTAAGTAGATGGGTAGATTGATAGATGGATAGGAGGGTTAGCTAGGTACGTGGAAAAATAGACAGATGTGGGTATACAGATAGATGGATTGGATAGGTAGATAGATGGATAGGAAGGTGGGGGTAAGTAGATCGAGAGATACGTAGATAGATGGATAGGTGGGTTGGGGAGGAAGATAGACAGATGAATTAGGTTGACTGATTGAATGATAACTAAATTGATCTGTATATGCACGGCTCCTATTTTTGTTTATTATTTTTTTTTTTTTTTTTTTTTATTTATTTATTTATTTATTTATTTATTTTATTTATTTATTTATTTTTTTTTTTTTTTTTTCCTGTCAGCATCATTTTAGTAGGGCGTTTTGTTCCTTAATCCTCGTGCCCTTGGCCAGCGTCCTTCACGCGTAAATAAAGGGGGAAGAAAGATAGAGAGATATTACCTGCATAAGTAAATGAAAACAAAGAAGCGGAGCAAAATGTATTAAGTGGGTAACAAAGAGATCATGTGTTGTTGTTGTTGTTGTTGTTGTTGTTGTTGTTGTTGTTAGTGGTGGTGGTGGTGGTGGTGGTGGTAGTAGTAGAAGTAATAATATAATCGGCTTACTAGAGGCATTAAATGTTGTAGTAATGGTTATTTAAATCTGCTTATACAAAAACATTGAATTGAATAGACCTACACCACCACCACTACCACACACACACACACACACACACACACACACACACACACACACACACACACACACACACACACACACACACACACACACACAAGATCACCGATGTTCTAGAGTTCCTTTGTAAAATTCTCCTCCTCCTCCTCCTCTTCTTTCTCCTCCTCCTCCTCCTCTCCCTCCTCCTCCTCCTCCTCCTCCTCCTCCTCCTCCTCCTCCTCATCTTTAAGCCACTCACATCCTCCAGTCACCGACCTCCCCCTACCCCTCCAATCCCTCACCAGCGTGCCCCAAGCCTCAAAGATTTGCTCCGCCCCGCAGAAACCGCTTTGCTCACCAAGGGAACTGCGTCGCCTTGTGGGGGGGAGTAATTAGACACAGCGGCTAAGCGTCCCCGGCGCGGCTCACTGATGCAAGTTTGTCTCACATTATTTAACAGGGGAACAATTTGTGGTCTTGCTTTATTTTTTTATTATTTTTTTTCTCATTTATCTATTTATTTTTTTCTTTTATTCAACGATTTAGCCAACTTTTTTTTTATTTATTTGCTTGGCCATCAATATTTTTTTCTTGTCTTTTTATTTATTTTCTTTTTTATTTATTTATTGGCTTATTTACTTTTCAGTCAATAATTTGGATTCTTTCGTTTTTTTTTATTTATTTATTTATTTCCTTGTTTTATTTATATACTTGGTAGTCAGTAATTTTAATTCTTTCGTTTTTTTTTTTATTTATTTTCTTGTTTTATTTATTTATTTTACTTGGTAGTCAACAATTTGGATTTTTCGCTTATTTTCTCTGTTTTTTTATTTGTTTTCTTATTTTATATATTTATTTACTTGGTAGTCAGCAGTTCTTCTTTTTTTTATAGTCAACAGTCTGTATTCTCATATTCTTTTATTTTTTTTTTTATCTATTGTCAACCATTTGTATTTTTTTATTAGTTAGCAGTTTGCATTCCTTTTGTTTTCTTTGTTTTTCATCAGTAGTCAACAATTTTTATCTTTTTTATTTCTTTTATAGTCAACAATTTGTATTCTGTCGTCTTTAAATTGTCAACAAGTTCCATCCACCCTTTTTTTTTGTTTGTTTTGTTTTGTCTTTGTAGTTGTATGTTTTATCTTATATTTGTTGATTTTTCATTTACTTCTTTCTTTTTATTTACTTTTTTTTTTTATCGAAGAATTCACTTATTTATTTTTACTCATTTACTTTTTTTTTTTTATCTGTATTTACTTTATCGAATGAGGGCATTTTGACCTTCCCAACAGAGAAGAACCTTCACCGTACTAAGTCCACCTTTTCTTCGTCAGTAAACCAGTGCCCCTCGCGAGGAAGAAAACGCCTCGTAGTCTCGTAAGATGTGAATTTTTTCATTTGCCTAACGAAGAGAAACCATTACCCGGAAACCACAACACTCATCAACTTAAAGAGAGAGAGAGAGAGAGAGAGAGAGAGAGAGAGAGAGAGAGAGAGAGAGAGAGAGAGAGAGAGAGAGAGAGAGAGAGAGAGAGAGAGGAGCGCATTTCCACCACTTACTAATAACTAAGGAAGGGAAGGGACGGGAAGAAAAGAGGAAGGAAAAGCGGGAAGATTATCAAATATTTACACAATTGTAGCACCATGGACTCGAGTTCTAGTTAATGCTTCTCTCTCTCTCTCTCTCTCTCTCTCTCTCTCTCTCTCTCTCTCTCTCCTCTCTCGCTCTCGCTCTCGCTCTCGCTCTCTCTTCATTTTCTCATCTTTAAATATCAATTATGAGTATTTTTTTTATCAATGATGTCGTGTCTTCCTTCTTCTGAGGTGTCGTGTCAGCTTTTCGCCAATCGTCGTATTTCCGCCAACCTGTTTCTGCCTTCCCTGTTCTTTAATTTGTCCTTAAATTGTTCTTCGTTCTGTATTGTGAAGTTCTAGTGCCTGGATATATCTGCTTTTGTTCTCGTGTTCTTTCTCCTTTCTATCTTTCCTACATTGGGTCCTTCATTTTTCTTCTGCTTGTTTATCTATTTATTTCATGTATTTTGTCTTTTTTTGCTATTCGAGTGCGTGTCTGTTTTCATGTTCCTCTTGTTTCTCTTCCTTCGATCTTTCCTAAATTAGATTCTCTTGTGTTTTGTTTTCTTTTTTTTTTTTCTTATTCTTGAAGTTTAAGTTGTTTTTCCCAGGTTTCTTTGAGTCCCCTTGTTGAGTTTCACGTAAATTAGTTTTTCCTCTCTTGTGCATAAAGCAAGGAAATAAAATATAGAATTTCCCCATTTTTCTCCTTATCACATGGCAAAAAAAAAAAAAAAAAAATTCAAGTTCTTTCTCTCGACGTGTTTCATTCTCTCTCTCTCTCTCTCTCTCTCTCTCTCTCTCTCTCTCTCTCTCTCTCTCTCTCTCTCCTCCTCTCTCTCTCTCTCTCTCTCTCTCTCCTCTCTCTCTCTCTCTCTCTCTCTCTCTTCTTCCTTCGTGCATAAAAAAAAACGTAAGGAAAATATAAGATGTTTTACTCATTTCACTGCTACACAAATGTTCCCTTTACTCACTCACTGGTTATTCTGTTAGTCTCTTAACTCGTGTACTGCTGTGGTCATCTTTTATTAACACTAAGACCACTGTAATAATTTTTTTGGATGGGACGTACAGAAAAAAAATGAAAGAGGTTTTGAGGTTGATTTAATTTTCGCTAAGCTACAAAACTACGTATTTAAAAGACTGTGCCACCATCGCTAGTAAGTCTTAGAAGCTGTACATGGACGGTGGAAAGGATTGACAAGCCAGGGGAAAGGGTTAAGTTGTTCTGCATCCTGGGAAACAACGGTGAAACATTTATTTATTTATTTATTCTTATTTATTTATTTCCTACATTGCTCCTGGACAGTAACAAAGAATGGTCAGAGTTGTGAAGGGGTTAAATATGGATCAGTTTTTTTCTTAACTTATTACATAAATTCTTAGTTGTTTCTCTCAAGTATTTTATGAGTCCTTGTCGAGTTTTTTTCATTTCTAAGTGCAGACAATTGTTGGTAATGCAATGTGAAGTTAATATCGCGTGAACAACACCAGCCTTCGCCGCGCCAAGGAACAGTAAGCGGGGGGAATGTTATGACGGGGGGAAAAAAGTAATGGAGCTGCCATGATGTAAATAAGGAAAAGTGGACAGTAATGTTGTGAAGAGAGAGAGAGAGAGAGAGAGAGATGAGAGAGAGAGAGAGAGAGAGAGAGAGGAGAGAGAGAGAGAGAGAGAGAGAGAGAGAGAGAGAGAGAGAGAGCGACAAAATATAACAAAAAAATGTCTGGAACCGAACTGAAAAAAAAAAAGAAAAAAAAATCTAAGTGAATATTCGAATCCGAACCGTTTCTAAATGCAAAACAGAATCGAGTCCTAAAACAAAACAAAACGAAAAACATAAATAATTGAATAAAAAAAAAAACAAGCCAGACGACATAAAATACAAAAAATATATATATATGTATATAGTAAAAAAAAATATAAAAAAAAATAAATAAAAAAAAGGCGATTCAATGAATAAATAAATAGTTTTGTGATGAATGGAAGGACGGAACGAAGTGAATTAAATTAAAATGAAAAAATAAACCCACACACACACACACACACACACACACACACACACACCACACACACACACACACACACACACACACACACACACACACAACACACACACACACACGTTGCTTTTGAAATGAAAGTAAAATAAAAAAAAATAAAAAATAAAAAGAAATATATTTACTACATCTCCTTGTGAATAAAAAAGAAAAATAATGAAAGTGAAAAAAAAAAGTAACCGCAAAACTAAACTACACCTTTAAACGTTTTCATTTTCACTTTCGTTCCATTTTCTTAATAGGGAAGGAGGCACTAAAGTAAATTCCTCGGGGCGTAGAAAACGGGGTTGTCTCGTGATCATAACCCTGAACTAACGTTTCTCGTCGTAACGCAACCCTGAAGGAGAACATTTAGGGATTACCACACTCTCTCTCTCTCTCTCTCTCTCTCTCTCTCTCTCTCTCTCTCTCTCTCTCCTCTCTCTCTCTCCTCTCTCTCTCTCTCTCTCTCTCTCTCTCTCTCTCTCTCTCTCACTCTCTCCGCCACTACCACCAGCATCATCACCACCATCACTAGCACCTCCTCCTTCCTCCTCCTCCTCCTTCTCCTGCTCTTCGCGTGGTGGAGGTGGGCCGCGAACACGTTACCACCTGCACGCGTCTCAACAGGTGTGGGAACCTTGGGGATAATGGCGCCCACCACCTTGACACCCGCGCCGCCACTGGAGAACACAAAGGAAGGGCAAACACAGCTGGCGCGGAGCTCAGAAGCCGTCAAGCCTGCACGCGTCCACACAAAGGAATAACAAAGACAGCTGGAAAGGAACACAAAGGAGGAACAAAAGTAGCTGTAAAGGTAAAATATTAAGGAAGAGTAAATAAAGTAGAGGAGAAACAAAAATAGATGGAAAGAAATATAAAGGAATAACAAATAGTTGTAGAAGAACACAAAGGAGCTAAAACAGTTGGAAAGGAACATAAAGGAAGAACAAAAACAGCTGTACAAGAACATAAAGGAAGAACAAAAGCAGCTGGAAAGGACCACAAAAGGAAGAACAAACATCTGTACAAGAGCACAAAGGAAGAACAAAAACTGTACAAGAACACAAAGAAGAAACAAACAGCTGGAAAGAAACACAAACGAGGAACAAAAAATAGTTGTACAAGAACAGAAAGGAAGAACAAAAGACAGCTGTACAAGAACGCTAAAGAACAAAAACAGCTGTACGAGAACAAAAAAGAACAAAAACAGCTGTACAAGAACACAAAGAAAGAACAAACACAGCTGTACAAGAACACAAAGGAAGAACAAAAGACCGCTCTACAAGAACACAAAGAACAAACAACTGTAAAAAAAAACACAAAGAACAAAAAACAGCTGTAAAGGAAAACAAATGAAGTACAAGTAGCATCAAACCTGTTATACCTCACGAGATAATTATATTCTACTTTTTTTTTTAGGATGAACTGTACAAGATAATGTTCATTGGGTGTTTGTGTAGTAAAGGCAAAGGTTCCTCCCCACCAGTCCACCTGTCTCCACTACAGCTGGATTTGTCAGAAGAGCAGGGTGGTGGTGATGGTGGCGGTGGTGGTGAAGGAGACGTGTTGTTGGTAGTGATGATAATGAGAAGAGGAGGAGGATTTGGAGAAGAGAAAGGAGGAGGGGAGGAGGAGGAGGGAGGAGGAGGAGGAGGAGGAATGAAGAGGGGGGGAGGTGTGGGTAAAGAGATGATTGTAAGCAAGGAATGATAAGAAAGAATAAAGATGGGAGAAAGAGGGAGAAGAAGAAGAAGAAGAAGAGGAAGAGGGAAGGTGAGAGAGAAAACAGAACAACAACAATGATGATGATGATGACAAGGGAAGAGGAGGAGAAGGGGGGGAAATGTACCAGAGGAGAGCTGCAAAAGAATATGAGGAGGAGGAGAAGGAAGAAGAGAAAGAGGTTAGGGCATGAAGAAAAAAAGAAGGAAGAAAAGGAGGAGGAAGAGGAAAGGAGTAAAAATCGGAGGGTAACGACTGAAGGAAAACAAAAAAAAGAGTAGAAGACGGGGAAGGGAAGAACAAAAGAAGGAACACAGTAGAGGGAAGAAGAGGGAGGGAGAGAAAATGGAGGAAGATAAGCAGGGTGAACGAGGAAGATAGAGTCGAAGATAGGCTAATGATGATAGTGGTGGTGGTGGTGGTGGTGGTGCTGGTGGAAAAAAAAATGGTGTTAATATCAGCAAGAAAAAAATACTTTGTTGATCATTGATAATTTCTTGTCTATATTTATAATTTTGTTTGTTTACGTTTTTTTTCCTTGCATTTCATTATTTTATTTTTCTGTTTTATTTTTTTTATTTCATTATTTTCTTATTCTTATCTTTTATTTATTCTTAAAACATTTTCCATTCGTTTACTTATTCATTTATTCATCGTGACTTATCTACGTATTGCAGAGAGAGAGAGAGAGAGAGAGAGAGAGAGAGAGAGAGAGAGAGAGAGAGAGAGAGAGAGAGAGAGAGAGAATTTACATGACAAGCGCGAGAAGAGTTTGGCTTTAAAATCTGACTCATGGCAGTAATACGACGTGTGTGTGTGTGTGTGTGTGTGTGTGTGTGTGTGTGTGTGTGTGTGTGTGTGTGTGTGTGTGTGTGTGTGTCTGTGTCTGTGTGTGTCTGTGTGTGTATGTCTGTGTGTGTGTGTCTGTATGTGTGTTGCCTCTTTAACTCTGCTTTGACTTTATCTAAAACAGTATTCTCACGTCCCGTTTATCTCCTCCTCCTCCTCCTCCTCCTCTTCCTCCTCCTCCTCCTCCTCCTCCTCCTCCTCCTCTTGCTGCTGCTGCTGCTGCTTCCCACACAGTCCTCCGTCCCCACTTCATCCTCACATTCTCCTCTCTCTCTCTCTCTCTCTCTCTCTCTCTCTCTCTCTCCTCTCTCTCCTCTCTCTCCTCTCTCTCTCTCTCTCTCTCTCTCTCCTCTCTCGTCATCAATCACCATCCTGTGTCACTCTATTTCATGTGCGAGTCTGTTTCCATTCACTATTATTCACTATTAATCGTGTGTGTGTGCGTGTGTGTGTGCGTGTGTGTGTGCGGACTAGAGCTGTGTATATAGGATTCGATTCTCCCTCCAGTGCGGGCTTCCTTCCAGGTTTATTGAGATCCCTGGAGCGATTTCCGGAAGGTATCTGGAAGGAGGAGAAGAAGGAGGAGGAAGTAAAGTTGCAGTGGATTTTCACATACTAGAAGAGGAGAAGGAAGATTAAGAGAAGGAGGAGGAGGGAGAGAGGGAGGAAGATATATAGGAGGAGGAGGAGAAGGAATCCAAAGTAGGAAGAAGAGGAGGAGAAGAAAAAGAAAAAGAAGATACGTAGAAGGAAAGGAGGGAAGAAATAGGAAGATGCGTTGGAGGTAGAGGACGAAGAGGGGGAGGAGGAGGAGGAGGAAGAGAAGGAGGAGGAGGAGGAAGAGAAGGAAAAGACTATATGTAGGAGGAAGAGGAGGAGGAGATATAAAAGGAAAAAAAAAAGATGCGTAAGAGGTAGAGGAGGAAGAGCAGGAGGAGGAGGAGGAGGAAGAGAAGGAAAAGACTATATGTAGGAGGAAGAGGAGGAGGAGGAAATATAAAAGGAAAAAAAAAAGAAGATACGTAGGAGGTAAAGAAAGAAGAAGAAAACAAGAAGGAGAAGGAAGAGTAGGAGGAGGAGAGGAGGAAAAAGAGGACAAGGACGGAGTGGAGGAGGAGAGGAAGAAAACCGAGACAAAGAAGAACAAATAGGAAAGGAATGTTGATGAGAAGGAAAACGAAGAAAACTTAAAAAAAAAAGCTTACGAAAAAAAAAAAAAACAGAAAGTTGAAATGTAAAGAGATGAAAGACGAGAGGAGGAGGAGGAGGAGGAGGAGGAGGAGAGGCAGAAGGTAATCTCCACGGCCTGTCCTCTCCATGTTTTAGCCTCCTCGCCATGAATTTTTGAGGTCACTGGACAACAGGAGGTCGGCGCGGGGAAGTGTAGGATAAGGACTAATATCTGTGTGGTATTTCCTGCATTATCGTCAGCTTTTTGTTTCTCTCGTGTTGCGTCCAGGCGGGGAGTCCACAAGGCGAGGGTGTTGATGCGGTACAGGAGCGCAGGTGAAAGGAAGGTTGTCAGTCAGTCATTGGATTGGGAATGTTTAGATTTGTTGGGTTTTTTTGGTTTGGTGAAGGAGATGTTGTTGTTGTTGTTGTTGTTGTTGTTGTTGTTGTTGTTGTTGTTGTTGTTGTGCTTCTTTTTCTTCTTCGTTTGTTTTCATTGTTATCTTTCTTCCTCCTCATCCTCTTCTTTTTATTTTCTTTTTTCTTCTTTGCTGTTCTTATTGGTGTTTTCATTCTGCTTCTTCTTCTTCTTCTTCTTCTTCTTCTTCTTCTTCTTCTTCTTCTTCTTCTTCTTCTTCTTCTTCTTCTTCTTCTTCTTAACATTCATACAACTTCACCACTTTTTGAGACTATGAAGACGACACCCGGCAAATCTTTTCCCAGATTCTTTCCAAGACGAAGTTTCCAGGAATGGCAATTAAGTTTTTTCCATGCTCTCCTTTTGTAGTTCTTGACTCTCGTCCTTTTGTTGTGACGGAGGAGGCAGGTGACGGAGTTTGAGATGGTGTGGGGTTGGAAATATTATCATTCTTATTTTCTTTCTTTTTTTTTTTCATTTGGAGTGACTGGATTGAAAAAAAAGATCAATAGAAAATGGGAACAGAGCATGCACAGCCACGGGAAATGTTGTTGATAGTGTAGTGACATCAATAAGAACACGAAAAAATAAAAAATGGAAACTGCATTATATCATCACTATTCAATTTCTCTTTGTTTCATATTTTTCTTCCCATATTCTGTACTCTTCCGAGTTATTTAAAGTTAACTACAGTGAAAAAAATATCCTTTTTTTTTCTTTAGCAGTGATTTCATGTTTATTTACGTGTTTCCTTTTATTTTGTTCTTTTATTTATTCTCTCATCATAATTTATATTTAAACATTTCCCATTTGTTTATTCAAGTATTAATTCACTCGTAAAGATACTGTCAGTAGATCAGAGGACTGAGACTGAAGGGAGAACACGAAGCACAGCAGGGGGTGTCACGTTTTTGGACTTACGGTGACTGTGCATCAGTTTGTGGGCAAGGGCAGAGAGGCGAGACTGAGGTGGCTTAGTGCAGAGGAGAGAGTGCGTGGGAGGAGGATGGTGGAGGTGGACCCAGTAGGTAGGAGAGAGGAAAGACCAAGATTAAAAGAGAAGGTTTATTGATGTACTGAAGAAAGACATGTCGGTGATAGATGCAACAAAAGACTCAGAAGACAGAATGAGATGGAAAAAAAACAAGTGATTTAGGTGAAATGAATATATTGAATGTTTATGAATGTATTGAAAGAAGACATGCTGGTGATAGGAGCGAGTGAAGACATAGAGAAGAGATTATAATGAAGATATGCGGTGAACAGACGCAACAAAAGATATGGAGAACCGAATAAGACTAAGAAATGTATAATCTAGGTGAAAATTAAATAAAAAATGTATGAATGCAATGAAAAAAGACATACAGTTAATAGATGCAACAGAAAACGTAGATAACAGAATAAGATGAAAAAAGACAAGTATGACTAATTAAAAAACAGATGACTAATTAAATAACAAAGTAACAAATATAATCAACAGGTAAACCACACAGGTGTACTCCATTGATTCTGTTTGGCGGGAGGCTCTACCTGTAATTAGCTGTTGGATCAGGTAGGACAGTGGAGGCTTCAGGTGGGGAAAGTGTCAGGTCAAGTTAGGTCAGCCGCCCCCTGAAGGCATAAAGGTGAACTGACCGCCCAGGTGTGTCTTTACAGGTGTAGTGGTGGTGGTGGTGGTGGTGGTAGTTAGGTTAGGTTATATTTAGGTTACTGTTATTGATGATGTTGATGGTGGTGATGGTGGTTGAGGGATGCTTAAATTACGTTAGATGATAATGGTGATGGTGGTGGTGATGGTTAAGTTAACTATACAGGTACTTAGGGAGATGGTAGGGTTATTATTGTCGGTGGTGGTGATGGTGGTGGTAGTTAAGTTAGACTAAGTTAGGTTTGTGAAGGTGGTGAAGATTATTGATGGTGATGACGGTGGTGGTAGTAGTGGTGGCGGTGGTGGTGGTGGTGGTGGTGGTGATTTGGTTTGCTTAGTTGTTGAAGTTCCTGCTTTTGTTACCTCTTCTCTTTCTTTCTTACTCCCTTTATTCTTTAGTTCTTACATTGGATATTGAAAGAGAGAAAAATGCAACCGGTGAATAAATAGATAGATAATTAAATACATAAACAGATAGAAAGCCAAATAAACAGTTAGATAGAGACAGACAGTAATAAACAAGAGCAAAAACAACAAACAGCTAAAGAGAAAAATAGACAAAGGATATCATGGAAAGAGTAGAGGAAGAAGGCTATAAAGGAGGAGGAGGAGGAGGAGGAGGAGGAGGAGGAGGAGAGGGAAGAAGACATGTTGAAACGTCTAACCTACACGACCCTCACTTTCTCCACCTTTGTGAGCGAGAGGGAGGGAGAGAGAGAGAGAGAGAGAGAGAGAGAGAGAGAGAGAGAGAGAGAGAGAGAGAGAGAGAGAGAGAGAGAGAGTGAGAGAGAGTTATTAAATAGGAAGAGCCAGGTAATCAGTGAAGATTTGGTGATAATTGTTCTCTCTCTCTCTCTCTCTCTCTCTCTCTCTCTCTCTCTCTCTCTCTCTCTCTCTCTCTCTCTCTCTCTCTCTCTCTCTCTCTCTCTCTAAAGATAGTGTGTGTGTGTGTGTGTGTGTGTGTGTGTGTGTGTGTGTGTGTGTGTGTGTGTGTGTTGTTTATTTGTTCTGATCTTCTTCGCATTTCTTCTTCTTTCTCAGTTTACTTTCATTCTCTTTTCATACCTGTTTATTTATTTTATATTTTGTTACGCATACTTCTCCTCCTCCTCCTCCTCCTCCTCCTCCTCCTCCTCCTCCTCCTCCTCTTTTTCATCACTAAACCTTCACAAATATTCGCATTTCACACAATAATCATTTTACATAGTTTTAGTTTCCTTTTCCATTCTCATTATTCCAGTCTTTCCTCCTCCTCCTCCTCCTCCTCCTCCTCCTCCTGTCAAACAAACCGCTTTACCGCAAACAAGGAAGCTAACTTTATTTCTGTGTGGCTTCGGGTCCCAGAATCAAGATCGAACCCTAGCCAATGTAAACACACCAGCGGTTCGTCTCACACTGGGGACTTTTTTTCGTATGTCTTCTTTCTTGTCATTTTATTTTATTTTATTTTATCATTTTTATTTATTGTGTGTGCGAGAGAGAGAGAGAGAGAGAGAGAGAGAGAGAGAGAGAGAGAGAGAGAGAGAGAGAGAGAGAGAGAGAGAGAGATCCCAGAAACAGTCGTACAAACACATTTCCTTCATTACAATCAATATCATTCATTATAAATACATTTTTCATTCTATTTTACACTCCCTTTATGTATATTTCGTTTAGTTTTCTGTTTTTCGTTAAGTTTCCTATTTTTTTCGTTTGTTTTGGCTATTTTTTGCATTGCATTTATTATAATCTTTTTTTGTTTCAATTTTTTTAAGGTAGTTTTGTTTTGTTTCCTGTTATTAGTTTTTTTTTTCTTTCATCGTTATTTTACTTATTGCATTCATTATAACTTTTTTTTATTTTACGTTTTCTTTAAATAGCTTTGTTCAGTTTTCAGTTTATTTCTATTTTCTTGTGATTCTGCAGCTCCATTCTTCCTTATCCCTTCTTTATATAGTTTGCTTCTCCTTTATTCGAGTTTTCTTGGCTTATTTATATTTCCTAATCGCCTCATTAACAAAAAATAAATAAACAAATAAAATAAAAAAATACTTGTAATTAAAGCCAATAAAAATCTATCTCATCTTTTAATTTTTACATTTACGCTTTAGTTTAGCTGAAAAAAAAATTAACCAAATAACGAAAACATTGCCAAAGTTGAACCGTTTTGAACTTGAACGTAACCTTTTGGAGTGTAGGATAGTGGTCTGGTCCGGTCGGTTGAGTCTGTCTGTCTGTCTGTCTGTCTGTCTCTCTGTCTGTCGATCATTTCGGTACACGAGTGATGGTGTTTCAGTAATGGTCGTTAATTGCACACCGCATGATTGTAAATAAGGATCGATTGCGGAGCTGGGTTCAGAAAATTAGGTGGTTTGTAAATACACTGGTTCTGATTTGCTTGTTCGATGTTGTTAGTTTGGCGAGAGAGAGAGAGAGAGAGAGAGAGAGAGAGAGAGAGAGAGAGAGAGAGAGAGAGAGAGAGAGAGACGTGTTGATTTGATGGAAGTAGTAGTAGTAGTAGTAGCAGCAATAAAGTCAAGAACGTTTGGTGTATTATATTGTGTGTGTGTGTGTGTGTGTGTGTGTGTGTGTGTGTGTGTGTGTGTGTGTGTTTGGTAGGGGAGGGAGGAAGGTAAGACAGAGGGGTCAGGTTTGGGTCATGGATAAGTGAAGGCCTGTCTGCGCAACATCTCAAAGCCACTCACTCAGTCAGTCAGTCAGTCTCTCTCTCTCTCTCACTCACTTACTCAGTCTCTCACTCATTCACTCCATTTTGCCACTACCAGTATTACTTCTTTCACTTATTCATTGGCTTGTTAAATTTACCTCTCCACTTCCACTCGCTCACTCACTCACTCACTCACTCATTCACTCACTCAGCCTTCCTAGTATGAGTAACTGTTCTGCATCCTTCACTTACACATTATTCACCCACTCATTCATTCACTCGATAAATACATCTTTTCACTGTCTTCCTCCCTCACTGACTCATTTGCTTCAACGTTGCCACTAACTGTACTACTTAACTCACTCACTCACTCACACCAGTACTGCATCTGTCTTAATACCACCACCACCACCACCACCACCACCACCACCACCACTATCTCACCACACAACACCTCCCAGATTCTCTCGACACTGTTCCTCTCTCATGCAACACTGGTCTCTAATTAAGATGTTGCAGGGAGCAGCATTCGAGAGCGGAGAACCTGGAATTTGAGAGAGAGAGAGAGAGAGAGAGAGAGAGAGAGAGAGAGAGAGAGAGAGAGAGAGAGAGAGAGAGAGAGAGATAACTTAGTGCTCGTTATGACTTAGTTTGGAAACGTCCTTGACCGCATCCACTCGTGTGTGTGTGTGTGTGTGTGTGTGTGTGTGTGTGTGTGTGTGTGTGTGTGTGTGTGTGTGTGTGTGTGTCATTCTGTTTGTGTATTTATCTGTATCTATTTATCTCTGTTTATTTTTGTCTTTCTGAGTTTGTGAGAGAGAGAGAGAGAGAGAGAGAGAGAGAGAGAGAGAGAGAGAGAGAGAAATATCAACACGTATCCATATTTATTCTCAATATAAAACCATATTGGGAATCTCTCTCTCTCTCTCTCTCTCTCTCTCTCTCTCTCTCTCTCTCTCTCTCTCTCTCTCTCTCTCTCTCTCTCTCTCTCTCTCTCTCTCTCTCTCTCTCTCTCTCTCTCTATTTACTCATCATTAACAGCAGCTACTCCTTGTGTTTACTTGAACTCTAAATATAATCATTTCCTCCCGTCACCTTTTCAATGCAATAAATCTGAAGAGAAGGAAGATAGAGGGAAGAAAGAAGGAAAGAGAGAGAGAAAGAGTAAAAAAAGGACAAGTCAAAGGGAAAAACATGCAAATTAGAGGGAAGGGAAGAGGAAATGAAGGGGGAAAAGTCAAAAAGGGAGACAGAGAGAAAGAGAGAGGTGATGATAAAGGAGAGAAACAGAGGAGGAAAGGAAAGAGGGAAGGTGAAAAGTGAGGAAACGTTTGTGTTGCGTCCATGTTGCGCTGTGATGGTGGAGGGAACACAACCCGGACGTAATGCAGTGAGGAATAAACACACTTAGATCAGGGTTGTGTTGTTGTGTTGTTGTGATTGTGTTGCTCTCTCTCTCAAGTTTGTTTGGTAATAGTGAAGTGCATGGAAGTGGGGAAGCAGTAGTATTAGTTGTTGCTGTTGTTGTAATTGCTGTTGTTGCTGTTGTGGTGGTGGTGGTGGTGGTGGTTATATTTTAGTATTAAGTATCTGTTGTTGTTGTTGTTTTAACCCATCCAGTTGTGACATTATTATTTGTATCATCGTAGTAATAATGGCAATATAGTAAATCTAATTATTGTTTACAGTTGTGGTACTAGTAGTAATAGTAGCAGTAGTAGTAGTAGTAGTAGTAGTAATAGAAGTGATAGTAGCACCAACACTTAAAAAAAGTAGATCTAACAATAAACTAGTGAATTTATTAAACAGGATACTTGTTAAACCTCTAATGATGATAATAGGATGAATAAAAATAATAATACCATCGCTAAGAGTAACCACAAAAAAAAAAATTAACAACAAAACCTTAGAGACGCGCACAAAGAAAACGTAGAAGGAAGCAGAAGGAGAGAGAGAGAAAACACCGCAAACACCACTGATAATACTAGGAATAATAACAAAAAAAAAAAAAAAAAGAACAAAAACATACAAAGAAAACACAAAGTAGAGAAAGAGAGAAACACACACACACACACACACACACCATACGCACCACAAGCACCACCAACTACAAACACCAGACATAGAGACTAATATAGAAAACGAGATGAAGGTATCGAATTATTGACAAGTAATATATTGCACTTGCTATTAACATGGATTCTAAGTACCGTTGATTGCTGATGGAGGAGCCAGATACCAGCTTTGTGTGAGTTACGGCTCTTGATTTGCTTACATGAAGAATATCAGATACACGTGCAGAGAGAGAGAGAGAGAGTTACATAGACTTACATACATACACAGCCACAAAAAACCCTTGCGTTCCTCAGGTGACAAGAGAGGGTGGGTGACTGGCAGACAGACAGACAGAAAGACGAACATACAAACAGACACACACAGAGAGAGAGAGAGAGAGAGAGAGAGAGAGACAAAGGACAGTAGAGAGGGGAAAGGGAAGATAAGAATGCAGACGAGAGAAAAAGAGATAGAAATATTACAAAAGATGAGGAAAAGAGAAGAAAGAAAAGAGAAAATGTGCAGAAATGAGAGGAAAGAAAGAAATTAAGTGAAAAAAATAAATAAAAGAGCAGTTAACTGGAAAACAGAATAGATGAGAGAAAAAAAAAAACAAAGTAAAATAAAGAAAAGGAAAAGAGAAGCAACTTAAAACGAAGGACAAACTGCGCCGTGTGAGAAAAGGTCAAGAATGAAAGAATAGTGAAGTTGTGAAGTTGCGTATAGGGTATTGTACAAATTTGGCGGCGAGTGAGCTAAAAAGACGAGAAAGGAAAGGATAAAGGTGAGAACTCCAGTGGGTGAACTTAGAATGTGGTAGAAAAGATGGAATAAGTCAGAAGTTGTGAATGGATTGTGTTTACAGTGATGCGAGATACAGAAAATTAAGTATCCTGTATTATAAAAAAAAAAAAATCAGATCAGCTTTTGTAATCCTATAGTATTAGAGAAAGATATTAGAATGTTTTGTCTATTTCTATAAACGTTCATTAGTTTTTTTTTTTTTTAAGCCCGTGCATCCAGAACTGACAGATTTAGAAATACTTGGACCGAAAAGGAGAGAAAAGTGATGAAAGTAGATAACAAAAAGACAAATGAAAGTGAAATTAATGGAGAAAAAATGAAGTGAAGTGGACTTGTGATGTAGTGGAAAAAAACTCAGCAAATGTGAATAAGTGATGTTTGCAGCAAAGTGGATGTTACGGGAGTTTAACTACAGTAAACGACAAAGGAATTTCAGATAAACTTTATATCCGTGGAAACTATTCTTTTTATCTTCTTCCGATTTTATAATGGTATATTTTTAAAGGCCATTCAACCCAGACCTCGCAAATTTGAAGGCAATTTCGCTAAAAATGCAAGAGAAGAAATTTACCTGACTTAGAATATAGAGAAAGAAAAAAAAAACACTCAGTAATTGTGAGTCAGTGGAGTTTACAGAAAAATGCAGGTTAGAGAAAATGATTTACAGTGGATTACAAAAAGATTTCAAACTTAAGAACATGAGAGATAAGGGAAGCTGCAAGAAGCCATCAGGCCTACACGTGGCAGTCCCTGTATGAAACACATCTACCTATTTGTCTAATCTTCTTTTAATTTGTAAAGCCTATTATATTAGAGAAAACCATTATGCTTTTTTTAATTAATTTTGAGAACATTACATTGATTTTAATACTTTTAAGTACTTTAGTATTAGGAAAAATAACTACTATGCATTTTTCACCTATTTTGATAACATTACATTACTTTTTTATACTTTTCACTCCAGTAGTACTAGAGAAAACTACAATTCTTTTCATCTATTTTAATTAACCCTTTCACTGCGACACAAAACAATTAGAAACACCAGAAGCAATACGTCAAGCCTTTATAAGCATCTACAAGAAAGTTAGCGACGAAAAAGAATACATATTGCAATTTCTTTCCAGTTCAGAGATTGGATGTGGCAGTAGAACAAGTAAAGATGTCTCAGAGTGATTGGTAATTAGGAAAAGGTGTACCAGGTGACAGTCAAAGGGTTAACAGCATAGCATTATTATTTTAACGTCATATCTCCCACAGACTCACCATCATCAAGAATAGTGAACAAAGATGTATGAAGTGTGGTGAGGAGTGACAAGGAGAGATAAAGTGAGAAACAATTTTATAAGAGGAACAGCCGAAGTAACGAAGGTGACAAAGAAAGTACAAGAAAGAAGAATGCGATGGTTTGGTCACATCAAAAGGCGAGAAGAAGGGTATGTCAGCAGAAGGATATTGGATATGGAAGTGAAGGGAAGAAGACTACATGGCAAACCAAAGAAAAGGTGGAAGGATCGCATTGGAGAGGACCTGAGGGAGAGAGGATTGAGTGAAGAGGAGGATGGGGACAGAGCCTTGTGGAGAAGACTAGTGAGGAACAGCGACCCCATATGAACGTGGGAGCAGCTGCAGAAGAGGAAGAAGAAGAAAGTGAAGTGTGGTGAGGTCGGGACTCCCAGTGACGGATGAAGGATGAGCGGGGAAGTGAAAAATTGAAATTGACGTTGAGAGATGAGCGGAATAAGTTAATAATGACGTGTAGAAGGTGTGTAATAGGGCACAGTCTCTCCTTTCCCCTTATCTTTTTTTCCCTTCTCCTTTCTTTTCCTTTTTCCTTGTGTTCCTTTTTTTCCACCTTGTTTTATCGTTTTTTTCTTTTTTTTTATTTTTACTTTCCTTTTTTCTTTTCCCTTTTTCCTTTTTTCCTTGCCTTTTCCCTTTCCCCTTTCTTTTTTTTCCTTTTTTCACTTTTGTTCTTTTTTTCCTTTTTTCCTTTTTTTCTTTTCTCATCTCTCATTTTTCCTTTTCCTCTTCCTCTTCCCTTTTGCCCTTTCTCTTTGCGCTTTTCCCTTTTCCTCTTCCTCTTCCCTTTTCCCTTTCTCCTTGCCCTTTTTTTCTTTTTCTTTTTTTTTCCTTTTCCTCTTTTCTAACCTCATCCTCTTCATTATCATTCTTTGTGACGGAAGGAGAGAAAGAAAAACTGAGAGGAAGAGATAATTGATGAAAGAGCCACAGAGTATTTAGTAAAGCAGAAAAAATAAATAAATAAATAAATAAATAAACAAAAAATAAATAAATAAACAAAATAAAGAAAGGAAGAAAATTTGAAGCAGAAGGGAATTGTTTAGGAAAGGAATTAGGTGTAAAATTAAAATAAAGAAAGGAGGGAAGGGAGAATTTTTAAGAAAGGATTTAAATTTAAGAGGGATATTTAAAGATTATGAAAAGGAGGTACAAAATGAAAGGAGAAGAATTAATGTGAAGGGAAGAAGGAAAAGGAATAAAAGGTATTGAAGGAAGCCTTAGATAAGAATAGAATAAGCAGGAGAGAAGAAAGGATAATTTCGGAGAATTCAGGAGGGAGCAAAGAATACGAATGAATGAGAAACGGAGAAAAGACAGAAAAAAAAGTAAGAAAAAAATATACATGAATGAGAGTAAAAAAAAGGAAAAGTTAAAAAAATATATATTCCGTCAGTAAATGAAAATAAAAAAAACTACGAGAAACAAGAAAAAAATAATCGAAAAATATTCTTGTTGAGGGTTAGAAAATAAAAAGTTTTGCCAATAACAGAGATAAGAAATAAGAGGAAGAAAACAAGACTGCGACCAAATGAAAAACGAAACTTAAAAATATGAGAAAATTGAAAAGGTGAAAAATAATGATGGCTGCAGAGGAGAAATAAAAGGTAGAGAATTAAGATGAAGAGATAGAAAGAAATAGAACACCTGTAGAAAATATATAAGTATAAATTTAGGAACATTAAAATAGGGTATAGAGTCAGGAAAACTAACTATATATTAATGTAAATTTGCAAAGATAACAACAAGCAAACAAACAAACACGCAAACAATCAACAAATAAACAACAAGAAAGAAACTAGAAGAAGAACAAGAAAATTAAGAGGAGAAAGCAAAAGAAGAAATATTTAAAACAAGATTGAGACGAAAGAAGAAAAGGATGAAATAATAAAAAAAAATCAATTGATGCATGAAAAAAAATAGGAAACGAAAAATAAAGCAGAGAGAGAGAGAGAGAGAGAGAGAGAGAGAGAGAGAGAGAGAGAGAGAGAGAGAGAGAGAGAGAGAGTTTGCCTTCATGTGACGTCAGGGAACAAGCCAATTATTATAAAGGTCTCCCTGCGTTGTGTGTTTTGTCTCTCGTTTCCTCGGGATCACATTTTCACGCTACCTTTGTTTGCTCCTTCACCGCCTGTTGCTTTTTTATCATTATTATTATTTTTTTTTTTTATATGATAGTTTGTATAATTATCATCATTTTTGTTCGTTTGTTTATTTATTTATTTTTTTATTTTGTTTCTTATAGGAATATTGATTTTTATTTTCTTATTTATTATTTATTTATTTATTTTTTGTAGGGATTAGATAAAAGATGGTGAGGATAATGGCGACGATGATGATGATGATGGTGTCATGGGAATTACATAAAGAATGATGATGAGGATGATAGTGATGATGAAGTATTGTCCTTTTCCATTCTCTCTCTCTCTCTCTCTCTCTCTCTCTCTCTCTCTCTCTCTCTCTCTCTCTCTCTCTCTCTCTCTCTCTCTCTCTCTCTCTCTCTCGTTCCTACCATATGTCAACACCATTTTTCATCTTTTTTTTTTCTCTCTCTTTCCCTGTCTCCCTCTTTCCCTCCCTTATTTTGCGGTGAAGGGAAAAACAACGAAATGATTTAAAGAGTTTTCCGACCCGCGCTAATGTTAACGAGGAAGAAGAGGACAAAGAGGAGGAGGAGGAGGGACAAAGGTGGAGGAGGGGAGGAGGTAAGATACAAGGGAGGAATAAGAAAAAAAGTGGAGAAAAACGATAGGAAAAAGAGAGAGAGAGAGGAAAGAAAACAAGAGGGTGGAGGAAGAATATAGGGAAGAGAGAAGGAAGAAATACAAAAGGGAGAGGGAAAACGATAGGAAAGAAAGAAGGAAAACAAAGGGGAGGAGAAAGAGCACATGGAAGAGAGAAGAAAAGCAACATGAAAAAGAAAGAAAGACGGAGAAAAAAAGAGAAAAAAAAGTATGGCAAATGAGGAAGAAAAGACAAGTTATACTAGAAAGAAACGGAAGAAAGAAGAAAGAGAAAAGTTAGAGACGTTTAAAAGTAAAAAAAAATATGACGTGAATAAATGAAGGGACATAATATTGCTGAAAGAGAGAGAGAGAGAGAGAGAGAGAGAGAGAGAGAGAGAGAGAGAGAGAGAGAGAGAGAGAGAGAGAGAGAGAAGTGACGGAATAGATGAGACTGCCCAGATAAGGCGGCGAGAAATCAATAAATATGCCTGTTTGATGGAGAGACGAGAAAGAGGAGGAGGAGGAGGAGGAGGAGGAGGGGAAGGAAACATCTTTTCGAGAGGAAGGAAAGAAGAAGAGGAGGAGGAAGAAAACAAGACGGAGAAGATACACTTGTGAAAGACAGACGTAAATTGACAGATAGATAGACAGACAGATAGATAGACAGGTAGATAGATGGATAGGTAAATTATTAGAGAGATGGACAGACAGACAGACAGACAGATACAGAATAAAATACATAGACAAATATATACACAAAACACAGGTAGATAGACATTGATAAATAAAATAGACTAATAGATGTAAAAAGACTAATAAATGTAAATAGATTAATACATAGATAAATAGATAGATAAACAGATAGATGAGGAGATAGATAGATAGATAGATAGATGGGTAGATAAATTGATAAATAGACATACAGATAGGTTTTAAAGTAGACGGACAGACAGACAGACAGATAGATAGGAATAATTTCGTGATACATTGAGACAAATGCATAAATTTTACTAAAACTTTGTGAATAAATGAATAAATGTATGAAACTCAAGAACAGTGAAGTGCATTAAGACTAAGAGAGAGAGAGAGAGAGAGAGAGAGAGAGAGAGAGAGAGAGAGAGAGAGAGAGTACAGTATCTTTTTTCTTTTCCATTTTACGAATTTCCTCCTTTCTTTCCTCCTTATTTACTCGTACTCTTTTTCCTCGTTTATATAATTATCTTCCTTCCCTCTGTGTTTTCTCTCCTTCCCTCCATCTTTGTTTTTCCCCTCTCCCTCTTTCCTCCACCTCTCCTCCCCCCCGTCCCCTTCCCTCCATCATTGTTTTCCTCCTCACCAGTTCCCTTCGATTTTCCTCCAGTTCACCGCTTCCCTCCTTTCCTCCATCATTGTTTTTCTCTCACCTATTCCCTCCATCTTTCCTCCAACTCTCCTTCTCTCCCCTCTTCCTTCCAGGTAACGAGAACACCTGGAAAGTTGTTTTGATGACAGGTGTGTGTGTGTGTGTGTGTGTGTGTGTGTGTGTGTGTGTGTGTGTGTGTGTGTGTGTGTGTGTTTCTTTTTTCCGTTTCAAGGTTAGTGTCTCATAGCGCTCTCTCTCTCTCTCTCTCTCTCTCTCTCTCTCTCTCTCTCTCTCTCTCTCTCTCTCTCTCTCTCTCTCTCTCTCCTTATCGCTTCCGTCCCCAAAAGAATAAATTTACATGCATCTTTATCTATTTTCTTCACACCTCTCTCTCCATCTCTCTCCATCTCCTTTATTTAATTTCCTCTATTTTTCCTTTTCTTTACGTTTTCCTTTCCCGCCTTGCTTTATTCCTTTTTTTCAACTTGCCTTCCTTCCTTTTCTCCTTCTCCCTCTTTCTTTGTTGTCTTTCTTCGTTTTCTTCACTTCTTCCTTTCCTTCTGTTTTTTTTCTTATTTTCTCTTTTCCGTGTTCCTCTTTTTCTTTAATTTGTCTTTACTTTTTTTCTTTTCCTTATTTTCTTCTTTTATTTTTCTTCATTTGGCTTCTTGTATCTCCTTTTCTCTTCCACCTCCCTTTTTCTCCATTTCTCCTATCTTCCGCTTATTTATCTTTCTGTATTCTTCTCTTCTCCTCCTTGCGGTCATCCTTTTTACTTGTTTTTCTTTCGCTCCTTTCTACTTTGTTTTCTATTTATTTTCCCTCCCCCTTTCTTTTTTTCCTTCATTTGTCCTACTTTCTTTTTTTAGCTCTCCTCAGTTTCCCTCTTTCCTCTGTTTATCATCCTTCTACTTCCTCCTCATCATCTCTTTTCATTATTTTTTTGCCATTATCTAAACTTTTTCCCTTTACTCCATTTCCGCTTCCATTTTCCCTTCTCTTTTTTCCTTTTCTCGTTATTTATATCATTATCTACATTTTTCCTCTATCTTTCTCCATTCCGATTTTGTTTTCCCTTCACTTTCTTTTCTCTTTATTTATACCTTTATCTAAACTTTTTCCCTTTTTGTTTGTCCATTCCTCTTCTATTTCCCCTTCTCTATTTCTACTTTCTCCTTCCCACCTATTCTCTTTTCATCCATTATTTTTTCATCATCATCATCTGCCCTTTTTCCCTATTTCCCTTCTATTTTCCGTTCAACTTTCCTCTCTTCTCTACTTCTTCCACCCTATCTCTTCTTTTCCTCCCTTCTCTTCCTTGCGTCCATCATTTCGACCATAATCTTGTTTTTTTTTTTTCCGCCTTCTTCCAATAACTTCATCTTATTTGATCGCACATCCCAACATTGCGCAAGGAAGGTGGAAAAATCTGCAGATGTGGAGCGGTATTCCAATATGTGCGCGTTATGTGGATGGTGGTCAGGTTGGGATGAAGAGGGACTGGTTTTCATAAATTATCGTTCTTTTCCCTTTTTTTTTTTTTGTGGGGGTGTCTTTTTTGGCGTCCCAGGTGTGTGGATTGGCCAGGTAAAGATGGGTGACTGGGAGAGGAGAGGAGTGGAGAGGGTGGAAGAGGAAAGATGAAGAAGAGGAGGAATAGGAGAGAGGGAGACGACGAAAGATTTTTGAGAGGAAAGAAAAGGGAGGTAAGAGAGAGAGAGAGAGAGAGAGAGAGAGAGAGAGAGAGAGAGAGAGAGAGAGAGAGAGAGAGAGAGAGAGAGAGAGAGAGAGAGAGAGAGAGAGAGAGAGAGGTGGGTAGATTTGTGAGAATAGGATAGATAGATAAACTTAAAGAAGGATGATAAAGAGGAAAATAGAGGGGAAGGAAAGATAAAATAAGGAAAATAGAATAAATAAACAGAGGAATAAACTAGAGAAGAAAGGATGAAGGGAGATGAGAAGAAGAAGAGGAAAGGAAGGACAGAAAAAGACGAAAAAAGAAAAAAAAATGAACTAACTTGGACATAGGAAAGAAAAGATAAAGGAAAGATAAAAAAAAAAAAGGTGGAAAAAGGAGAGAAGGAAGTGTGAGGAGAGCGAATAAGTTAAAGAGAGATAAAGAAGAGGAGGAGGAAAGGATGGGGAGAAAGAAGAGAAGACAGAGAGAAACTAAAGAAAGATAAAAGAGAATGAATAAGTTACAAATACGAAGAGAGAGAGAGAGAGAGAGAGAGAGAGAGAGAGAGAGAGAGAGAGAGAGAGAGAGAGAGAGAGAGAGAGAGAGAGAGAGAGTAAATGGAGAAGATAGCGAAGGAGGAGAGTGTAGGAGGTGGAGGAGGAGGAGGAGGAGGAGGAAGAGGAGGCAAAACGGATGTGGAATATAGATGAGAGGAAAGGATGCGAGAGAGAGAGAGAGAGAGAGAGAGAGAGAGAGAGAGAGAGAGAGAGAGAGAGAGAGAGAGAGAGAGAGAGAGAGAGAGAGAGTATGTATAAAAATATGTGAAATAAAAGAAGAAAACGATAAAAAAAAATGTTCAGAAATGTTTGTTTTGAGAATCACTTTATAACTCGCCGCCATTTTTAAAGACCAGATTTATTGTTTTATTTGTTAATTCATTTATTCATTTATTTATTCATTTTTTCTTTGCACTTATTTATTTGTTGATTTATTTTATTTTTGCGTATTTATTTATTTATTCGTTTACTTCCGTCGTATTTACTTAATAATTTTTCAACGTATTTGTTAATTAGTTTATTTCTGCGTATTCATTGATTTTTTTTTTTTTTTATTCATTTATTCATTTAGTTCTTGCGTTTCGAGTTCACTTCCCTTTTCTTTTTTGACCTTTCATTTTTGTGACCATTTGAATTTCCTCACGTATATGCAAAACTCTATGTGTGTGTGTGTGTGTGTGTGTGTGTGTGTGTGTGTGTGTGTGTGTGTGAAAGGCCAGGAATACATTAATATATTTTTTTTTTTTTACATCCAACGCAAAGAATAGATTTTCGTTATCAGGTTATCAGTTTCTTTCCCCAGCATTCCAGATTCCTTTGTATATGACCTGGTGGGGTGATGTTGCGTCTTCTTGGTGTTCCTTTGTGTTCCTTTGCCATCTAAGTCTGTATTCATTTGTGTTTCTGTTTTTTTTTTTTCTCTCTACTTGTATCAGTTGGAATTTTCTGTTCCTTTGTGTTCCTTTGTGTTCCTTTTCTTCACCTGTATCACCTGAGTTTTTCTATTCCTTGGTTTTCCTTTGTATTCCTTTGTGTTCCTTCTCAATTGTATCACCTGCGTTATCTATTCCTTTATTTTCTTTTGTTTTCCTTTGTGTTCCTTTTTTCCACCTGTATCACCTGCGTTTTCTATTCCTTTGTTTTTCGTTTGTATTCTTGTGTGTTCCTTTTCTTCACTTGTATCACCTGCGTTTTCTATGATTTTGTTTTTCGTTTGTATTCCTTTGTGTTCCTTTTCCTCACCTGCATCACCTGAGTTTTTCTATTCCTTTGTTTTCCTTTGTATTCCTTTGTGTTCCTTTTCCTCACCTGTATCATCTGAGTTTTTCTATTCCTTCGTTTGTGTTCCTTTGTCTTTTTCTTCAACTGTACTACCTGAGTTTTTTTTCTATTCCTTTGTTTTCCTTTGTGTTCCTTTGTGTTCCTGTAGCCTCTGTGATAATTAATTTCCTGTGGTTAATTCTTAGTTATTATTTTTTTTATTGTAGATTTATTTTATTTTTTCATTCATTTATTTATTCATTTTCTTATGTACTTATGTATTTACGTTGATTTTATCTTATACCAGTATTTCCCCATCTCTCCTTCTCCTCTTTCCCTTTTCCTTCTCCTTCCTCCTTTTTTTTCCACCTTTCCTTCTTTTCCTGTATTCCATCTCCTTTCTTTATTTCTCCTTCTTTCCTCTCACCAATCTCCAAAAACCTCATCTTTTTCTTCTTTCTCCTTTCCTCTTCCTATTCTTTATTTTTCTTTCTTTCTCCTTTCATGTCCCAGATTTTATTTCTTCCCTCCTTCCCCTTTCATCTTTCCCTTCTTTCTTCATCCTTCTTAATTTTTCCTTTCCTTTTCTCCATTTTTCCTTCCTTTATTTTCTTCCTCTCATCCTTCTATTTCGCTTCTCCCTCCTCCCTTCCTTCTCTTCACCTCCTCCTCTCTTTACTTTTTCTCCTTCCTCCTCTCCCCCTCCTCTCCCTATCCTTTCTTTTTCGTCTCCCATACCTCCTCTATTATTTTTCCTTCCTCCATTCCATTCCTTCTCCTTCACCCCCCCCCCCCCTCGCCCTGGCCAGTCACCGCCACCTCGTCTCCTTTCGCTGCCAATCACAGTCGTCTATCGAGTAACTGTCAGCCAATCATGAGTGTCTTGATGTGTCCTCTACCCCCGCTCCCATCCCTTGCCTTCTCTCCTCTCCTCCGTTCTTTGTTTATTTCCCCATCTTCTTCTCCTCCTTTCCCTCGTGTTTACTTTGTTCACATTCTCTTGACTAATATTCGTTTTCTTTTTCTTCCTTCCTTCCTTCATTCTTTCTTTCTTTCCTTCCAAGTATTTTTTGTTCTTTCTCTTCTTTTTCCTCTGTTTACTTTAATTGATCTCTTTTTCTTTCTTCCTTACTTCCTTCTTTCCTCCTTCCAAGTGTTTGTTTTTCTTCTCTTCTTCCTCTTTTTTTTTCTCCTGTTTACTCCCACTCATCTCTTTTTCTTCCTTCCTTCCTTCCTTCCTTTCTTTCTTCCTTCCAAGTGTTTTTGCTGTTGTTTCTTCTCTTCTTCGCTACTTACTCCCTTTGGTCTTTTCTTTTTCTTCTTTCCTTCCTTCCCTTCTTCTAAACATTTTCTTTCTTCTTTCATCTTTTCTGTTTACTGTCATTGTCCTCTTTTTTCTTCTTTCCTTCTTTCCTTCTTTCCGAACATTTGTCTGTTTCTCTTCTTTCTTCCTTCTCTCTTCTTTTTCTCTCTGTTTCCTCTCACTGATCATTTTTTCCTCCTTCTTTCCTTCCTTCTAAGTGTTTCTGTCTGTTTCTCTCCCTTTCTCCTTCTCTCCTCTCTGTTTACTCTCATTGATCGCTTTTTCTTCTTTATCATCCTTTCGTCTTTCGTGTTTGTTTTGCGTTACTTCCATTATTTTCCTTTGCTTTTCGTTCACTTCCATTTCTTTTTTTTTTTTTTTATGTATTCGGGAGATCGAAAAAGGGGCAAAAATATTAAGAAATTGATTAAAAAGTTCTTAATATTGTCCCAAACTTCCCGCTCAAGAAATGAAAATAAATAAGTAAAAAAATAAATAAATAAATAAAAAAAAAGTACAAGTAGATTTGTATTATTATTATTATTATTATTATTATTATTATTATTATTATTATTATTATTATTATTATTATTATTATTATTATTATTATTATTGTCTAGTGTGTTGATGAGGAATTGAATAGTTTACATGTACAAGCAAGAGAGAGAGAGAGAGAGAGAGAGAGAGAGAGAGAGGAGAGAGAGAGAGAGAGAGAGAGAGAGAGAGAGTGTATATTTCTAATTCTACGTAAGTACAAGTATATTTAGACTACGTGGGTGGATGCATTTCAGCTTTTCCTGTGGCATCCATTTCGCTTCACTTTGTATAACTGCATGTCTTTTATAACTCATCCTGTCACTGTAATGTTGAATGGACCGACAGTTTACCTTTAATCGGGGTTGTCTTTAACTTTACTCTTCTTCTTCCACAGGTACGTGAGAGGATGCAGGGACAGGTGTGTGCGTGTGTTCCTCCTTCAGGTGTGCGCCAGGTGTAACGTAAGTAAAGTATTCTAAATCGCTTTGCTCTCTCGCCATGACATTTCAAAGGCCACAGAGACGATTAGCCAGGTTCTCAAGAGTGTTTCTCCAGTTAATAATGTAGAAATCTTGTAAATTTGTCACTAGAATCTTAAAAACTGCCTTAAAAATACAACCTAACTTCGCAATGACTATTTTCAAACACCACAGAAGATTAGCCGGGTTTTCAAGAGTGTTTTTCCAGTTAATAATATAGAAATCTTGTAAATTTGTCACTAGAACCGTAAAAACTGCCTTAAAAATACAATCTAACTTCACTATGACTATTTTCAAACACCACAGATGATAAGCCGGGTTCTCAAGAGTGTTTTTCCTGTTGATAATGTAGAAATCTTGTAAGTCTGCCACTAGAACCGTAAAAAACAGCTCAATATTCCGTGTAACTTCATCTAGAGCCTTTTGAGTGTAGTGGAGGTGCAGCCTGTTGTGTTTCAGTGTACAGGTCTGTCTGTCAATCAAGGTCATGTGTGAGTCATAGGGAAGGAGGAAAAGAAGTACCTGTTTTTTTTGTTTTGTTTTTTTGTTCGTGTGTTGCGTGATTGTGTTTCTGTTTTTAAGTCCTGTATCGTTTTCCAGATTCTTCCTCCTCTTAGGAAAAAAAATGATAAATAAATAAAAAGGAAAATTAAATAGCAGAAAAAAATAATAAATAAACAAAAAGGAAAATTAAATAGCCTGTGCGAACGGAATATTAGACAAAAAAAAAAATTAAAAAGTAGAATCTGAATGAAGGATTAGTACGTTTGTGTGTGTGTGTGTGTGTGAAAATTAGCAGGAAATGAAAAAGTACTGTTAAATAAAGTGTGTGTGTGTGTGTGTGTGTGTGTGTGTGTGTGTGTGTGTGTGTGTGTGTGTGTGTGTGTCAAGAAAATTAAATGAAGTGTAGGTGTTTATATATATTTTTTTTTTATTATTATTGTTGTTATTGTTAATTTCGTTTATACTACTAACATTACTACTGCACCAACCACCACCACCACCACCACCACCACCACCACCATCATCTAATCAATCCCAACGAAATAAATAGACAAAACCAAACTAACCCTTCAAAACAACCCAGAACAAAACCTAAATCTCTCCCCACGAAGGAGGAAATAAAGCGAAGGAGCCAAAAATTAAGCTGACCTAAGATTAATTAAGTTCCTGGTGTGACTTGATGCCCTTCTGTCTTAAAGGAGGCGGAAAGAACACAAGGGGATAGGGAGGCATTGGTTCTCAGAGTGGCAGATGGAGTAGACTCAGTGTGATAGATATTTAGAGGATGTTATATAAGGAAGAAAATTATCTGGAAGGGGGAAAAAAATATCGGGGGAGAAAATGTTCAGGTGGGAAATGTTCGGAAGAAATGAATGTCTTAGGATGATAAGCTACGGGGAAAATAATATGTAAAGAGAAAAAAATAAATAAATAAATAAAAGACACTGAGCTCTTCAAATTACAAAGACAAGAACAAGAGTGAAAAGAGAGAGAAAAAAAAATTACACCAAAAATAAAAATAGAAAATACTAAATCTTCAAATTACAAAGACCCGAACTGAAATGAGAAGAGAGAGAGATAGAGAAAAAAAAATAATATACCTACAAAAAAAAAAAAAAAACTAGAAAACTCCTCAAATTACAGAGTCGCAAACGAGGGTAAGAGAACAAACAGCCCAGGAACAGAAGGAGAGAGGAGCAATCAGGAGGTTGGGAGGAGCAGCGCGGCAGTAACAGGAGCAGTAAGCGTGAGGACAGGCAGTGTGGGAGAGGAACACCACTTGGCTGCCCGCGAGAAGCTAACGGCCCTTCTGGAACGAATGGGAACCGATGAACTGGAATAGCATTGGATTCTAACCCTGTCTGGAAACCAAAGTGTTGTCTGGAATGCCTCCCTGTAAATATAGTGCTCTTGTTGATTCCAGGATAGATTAATTAATTGATTCCTGATTGGTTGACTAAATAAACTGGAATAGCGCTGGTTCTTGACTCTCTCTGAAACTGAAGTGTTGTCTGAAGTGCAACTCTGTTAATTAAATGCACTTGTTGATTCCAGCATAGATTAATTAATTGTTATTGCTTGATTGTTTGACTAATTGGTCGAGTAGTTAATTGTCGTATTGAGGTGCTAATTGCTTGAGATAATTGGGGTAAATGGCGCTTTCAAGGTAGACGAACGTACGATTATAGAAAGAAAGGATTACAAAATAAAAACCTAAAAAATCTGAAGAAGCTAGCAACAGTAAAATGTAAAAAAAAAAAAAAAAAAAGATGAAGAAAGTAGTAATATAGCGATAACGAAATAAAGGAAATGAATAGAAAACAATTATAAAATGTACGCGTGTAAAAAAAAAATGATAAAAATTTAAATAAAAAAATATCTGGAAAAAAAATCTGACAACAGTAAAAATGGAAAAAAAAAGTAAAAATATGGTGATAACAAAATTTTAAAAAATGAATAAAAGAAATAAAAACACATACAATTAAAAAGTACCAATAATGAAACAGAAAAGATAAAAAAAAAATAAGAAAAGTATCAGTAATGAAAAGACGTGGCTGGCGTAAATTAAAACGATTATATAGTTAGGGGTAAGTGAATTAGTGTAAACAGGTTAGGAGACGCGGCGCACACTGGCCGGAATGAACGTGAGGCCATGCTGGTTTTAACTTTAATAAATGTGCAAATTAGATTATCCACGGCCGTGTCATGCTTGTATTGTGATTGTGTATTAGTGTGTTACCTGTTGCCTTGTTATTGTTTGTATTGTCATTGCTGTTATTGCTGTCCTTGGTCCTGCTTGTTCTATCATCAACGGCTATTTTACTTTATTATTTGTATTTATCATCATCGGTCGTGTTGGTTCTCTCATCACGACTATTTTACTTTGTTGTCGTTGATGAAATGTGGTTGTGGTGAAGAATGTTAAAAAAAATTCCATAGACAGCAAGAATGAACAGTGAAGGAGTGTTGAATATCGTTGTAGAAAGAGACAGTGTATTTATTTATTTATTTTATTTATTTTTTTTCGGGCTTTTAATGAGAAGAGATGGTTTAGAGAGGTTGGTCACATGTGGAATGGTGGAAGGAAGAAGAGGCACAGGAAGAAAAGTATGTTGACGGATTGTTGAGATTGACTAACGGGTGATTGACATTGCCGCAGTTGATCCAAGCTACGCAAGATCGAGACGAATGGAAAACGACCTGGAGGATATGGCTCGGGGGTGATGGTAATGGTGGTTATTTGTGTTCATTGCCATTGTTATCATTAGCTGTGTCTGGGTTCCCTCATCACGACTAATTTGAAAGGCCACGCAGTTGATAAGTCAGGTTCTAATGAGTGTCTTTTCCCATTGGTGTTGCAAAATGCTTAGCTGTGTCTGGGTTCCCTCATCACGACTAATTTGAAAGGCCAAGCAGGTGATAAGTCAGGTTCTAATGAGTGTCTTTTTCCCATTGGTGTTGCAAAATGCTTCTTTAAGTTATTATAGAAATCACGAAAGACTCACTGGGTTTGTTAAGTCAGTAGAGAGCTTCAGAGGAGTACTAGACAAAACTATACAATGACAGATTAGATACATATAGATGTGTTTTGTACAGAGCTTGCCACGTGTACAGCTGTTGGCTTCTTACAGCTTCCCTTTTGTCCTTAAACTCTTAAAGCCCTCTTGAAAGCCGTAATAAACTCATTAAAACAGTCGAGATGAGACGCTAATGTTTGAGAATACAGTCCATTACATAATTGTCGTTGTATCAGATGTATACAAGTACGTTTAATTCACTTATTTTATTCCTCAGGATGGAAAGCCAAGGCAACCAGAAAATATTTAAAAAGCCTGCTAAAAATACCTTCGCAAAAAACAAACTGCAGGGAAACCAGGACAGTTCACCAATTTAGTGTTTGAGGTGTCGATGCAGCATTGTCTCGTATTTCCCCTCGTGTTTGTTTATCGGCAAAGTTTCCCGCTGTTTATTTCGGTGTTTCCACGGCCACGCGTCAGGTGAGGAACAGAGTCGTCCATTATTCCGGTGTTTGCAGGGCCCGGCGGAAAGTTTGGCGATTTAACCCTTGGAAGGACGCCCCCGACACTGCCACGTCACTGTCCAGCCGCCTTCCTCGCTGCATTGGTGGCTGTTTTGAGCATTTCAGCCTCACGTCAGAACTGTCTTTCAAATGTCACAAATGATTGCTCGGATTCTCGCTGTTATTTTTTTTTTTCTCTATTCTTTCGGCAAAACAACACCAATAACAGCAAAAACTAGAAGCAGACAACCAACCAACCAAACAAACAAACAGCAAGCCTGACTGCCAAACAAACACAGACAGTTAAACAAACATAAACAGCCAAACAAACAAACAAAGCCAATCAGACAAACAGACAACATAAACAAACAGCCAAGCATAAACAAAAAAGTAGACAGCCAGACAAACAAACAGACAGCCAAACAAGTAGACAGCCAAGCAAAGAAACAGACAGCCAAACGAACAAGCAAACAAACTGCTAGCTAACGACCCAATCAAAACATGGACAAACAAACCAAATCCACCTCTCTCTCTCTCTCACTCACTCTCTCAATCTTCCACCCACATAGACAATAACAAAGCAACAACCACAAAACAATAACAACAATAACAAAAAGACGTTCTAACAATACCAACACTCCCAAACTGCGCACATCTCTAATCCTTCCCTCCCCTCTCTTCCCCTCCCTCCTCCCCTCACATTAATGATGAAACTGAGGTATTTTAACTACCTCCCCGAAAGAGTGAATTTAACAGGACTCGCTAAAGCCGCTCAGGAATTGACTTTAGCGAACTGCGAGCCGATGAGGGGAGGCATGAACTGTTCGGAGCGCGATCCCGAGACTCGAGTGAACCTGATGAAGCTCCGGAACACGAGATTGACGGAGATTGTGGGAAATTTTTTGTTTTATTTATTTTTTTTCATTTTATTTTACTTTTTTGCGTGTTTTTTTTTTTTATTCTTTTTCTTTTTTGGTTTGTTTGTGTTCACTTGTGTGTTTATTTGGTGCGCTTAATGTTTTTAGTTTGTTTATTTGTTTTGTTTTATTTCTGTTGTAAGCAGGAGGGATAGAAAATGAGGCGAGTGAAGAGAGATTGAGAAAGAGAAAAAGAGACAAAGGGGAATATATGATTTAAAGAACAATAACAACATAAACCAAAATATTCACCATTTGAAGAATTTTTTGTAATTCAGAGAGAGAGAGAGAGAGAGAGAGAGAGAGAGAGAGAGAGAGAGAGAGAGAGAGAGAGAGAGAGAGAGAGAGAGAGAGAATAACAACATAAACTGCCCTTCTTCTCAGTCTCCTATAAGGTTTCTCAAGTCAATCACATCACCAGACGAAAGAATGAGAAGTTCAGTAGTTAATTATATAGAAACGAAAGCTTGGAAGTGGAGAAATTTAATTGAAAGACACTAATTGAAAGACACTCTGACATTTTGAAGGTGACTATAGGAAAAGGTGTAGCTGTTAGTGATTAGGTTAGGGTAAGTTAGGTTAGGTGGCAGGAAAATGTGTGTAGCAGTGAGTCGTTAGGTTAGGTTAAGCTTGTGGTTGCGTTAGGTTGCTACGAAATTCTGTCTAGCAGTGACTGGAAAATGAAACCGAAATTTGACAGTACAGTAGCATTTCAATGACACTGAAAAAAAAAAAAAAAAACATCAGATTCACAGCACTTCACTTTATTTATTTATTTATTTATTTTTATTTATTTTTTTCCAGTTCAACTCGGCCTTTAACTTTCATTTATGCGTGAAGATTGGCCAGGGACACAGAAAATAGGAAAAAAAATACAAATATTTTTGCGATTAAAATCTCTCTTTAAATCACAGATTTTTAAAGCATGAAAACTAGAAAAAAAATATCAAAATTTATATCAATTTTTTTTCTTTTTTTTACTTTCTAAACATTTACCACCAAAAAGTAAATAAATAAAGGAAGAGAAAAGTTAACCAAATAATCCATAATAAAATCAATTTCACTCTTGAATTGAAATGGAAAAAAAAATAGTAAAAAAAAAAGTAAAAACTCAGTAACTATTTGAGAGAAAAAAAAAACAGGAAAAAACTCATTATTTTCCCTCTCGATGAAGAAAAAGAAGAAAGGATAAACTTAACCCAATAAGAGAATCCAAAATACAAACCAAATTAGCCGTCCAATTAAAACAGTTATACAAATTAGTTTGAAACAATCTCCCACTGTTACCAATTGAGGGTTGTAATTTAGCACAAAGACATTTCCAACCTGCAATTCACCCACAGGAGCGGCGCAGGTGTAAGCTTCAGTTAATTGTACCGAGAGGGCGCTGTGAGGCGGGATTACCTTTTGTTGAGGGAATGTTGGTGTGTGTGTGTGTGTGTGTGTGTGTGTGTGTGTGTGTGTGTGTGTGTGTGTGTGTGTGTGTGTGTGTGTGTGTGTGTGTGTGTGTGTGTGTGTGTGCCGGGAAGAGAACTGAATGAAAAGGGGTATTATAGGGTATTACAGTTCTCTCTCTCTCTCTCTCTCTCTCTCTCTCTCTCTCTCTCTCTCTCTCTCTCTCTCTCTCTCTCTCTCTCTCTCTCTCTCTCTCTCTCTCTCTCTCTCTCTCTCTCTGGTTCAGTTCTTAAGTTTCTATATTTAGGCAGGTAATGTTGTCACGTACGTTCATTCGTTGTCGTTAATTACAGGTGGAAAAGGTGGCCCAGGTGTGCACGTGATGGAACACAAGGAAAGGAAGGAAAGGAGTGAAAGAAATAAAAGAATCATAATGAAGGAATGAATGAAGGAGAGGGAAAGAAGAGACAAGAAGGATGGAGAAGAATGAATGAAAGCTGCACACCTACCCTTCCACACACACACACACACACACACACACACACACACGTACACGCACGCACGCACACACACGCACATTACGGAGAAATTTAAATCCCTCAGCCCTTGGAGACTAAAAAGTATACATATGAACAGTATTTTCACTAGCGAGCTTTTGTATTTTTGTTAATATTTGTTTTCGTAGTTGTTGTTAATATTAAGTATCAGTATGTACGCACCATTCCTGTGAAGAGCAAGGCACATTCAATACATGCATGTGTCTCCTTTAAGTAAGGAACATATTTCTGTTATCAGATTTGGAGATTGATTTTTTTTTTTTTTTTTTTTTTTCTCAAGGTCTGAACATAGATTTTTTTTTTTTTTTGCGATTAAAACTCTCTTTAAACTATTTTTTTTTTTTAATGATGAAAAGTATTTATTTTTTATTTTATTTATTTTCTCTCTCTCTCTCTCTCTCTCTCTCTCTCTCTCTCTCTCTCTCTCTCTCTCTCTCTCTCTCTCTCTCTCTCTCTCTCTCTCTCTCTCTCTCTCTCTCTCTCTCTCTCTCCCTAACATCATCAAGCCTGAACCCAGTATTCGTTCCTGACCTTGAGGATTTTACTGAAGTCAGCTTCGTTATATCTCTTATATCCCGTCTTATCGAAATCACTACCATTACTTCTATTACTCTCATTAACGGTAATATGAAAGTAATGACGGTAATAATCTGTAGCATGCCTTTCCTAATACAAATACAAATACCACATTTTTTTTTAGATAAAAGTTAAGCTTGCTGCTACGTACAATGGAACACAGACACCCATTGTCAGCAAAATAAATATAACTTTTATTTCCACGAAGCAACACACACAAAAAAAATAACACTCGTACATATTGCCCAGTAATATAATACAGTGGGTGGCCGTGTATACTGTATTGCCTTGTTTTATTGCCTGTGTATTTCTGCCACAAACGAGTGTGTTGCGAGTGGATTATTGTTGCGTGTTATGAATAATTTAACCTGTGTGAGTGTAAGAGAGAGAGAGAGAGAGAGTCCATATTCCCAAGAGAAAATACACATTTATTCTTTCCATATACCTAAGGGAGGAAAACAGAAAAAAGACAAGCTAATTTAGGAAAAAGACACCCATTAATTCTCTCCCTTAAAAAAAAAAAAAAAACGAGAGTGAAGTTTCCGATTGACTCTTGCATTAAAAAGATGGACAAAGGAGAGAGAGAGAGAGAGAGAGAGAGAGAGAGAGAGAGAGAGAGAGAGAGAGAGAGAGAGAGCTACACATACCTCGAGAATGAAGAGGAGGGAAACCAGAGGGCTTTCAGAAAACGGTGGAGAGAGGCTCAGTGGAGAGACTAGGAGAAGCAAGGAGGCTGTGTAGGGGAGACTTAAAGGGAAGGTTAGAGAGTTAGTAAGTATTATGTGTGAATGAAGGAAGGTGAGATGTTCAGAGTAGGGGAGAAGATGTTTAGATACCTCCTCCTCCTCCTCCTCCTCCTCCTCCTCCTCCTCCTCCTCCTCCTCCTCCTCCTCCTCCTCCTCCTCCTCGCACAGTTATGGAGTCCCTAGCCAGGTAATCCTCTTAGAAAGGTCTTAATAAGCCTCTCTCTCTCTCTCTCTCTCTCTCTCTCTCTCTCTCTCTCTCTCTCTCTCTCTCTCTCTCTCTCTCTCTCTCTCTCTCTCATATCTCTTCATTTAATGCAAAAAATTCATGTTATATACTTTTTTTTTTTTTTTACTTTGTTTTGTTCCTATTTTCTATATATACTTCTATTTTCGTGTTTTTTTTTGTCAGTTTTGTTTATCGCTAATATTATGCAGTTTTTTTTTATTTATTTTTCCTAGTTTTTCAATTTATTCGTCTATTTTTTCGTATATTTTTTCAGTTCCATTTTGTTTTTGAGTCAATGTTAATCCGTTTTCTTTATTTTCTTTTTTATTTATTTTTATTTATTTTCATGTAGTTTTCAATTTTGTTTTATTTTCGTGTCAGTATTTATCAGTTTTATTTCATTCATTCCCATTTTACGTATTCGTCAATTTTTTTTTTTTTTTTTATGCACTCGTCTATGTGGTTTTCAGTATTCCATTTTTTTTTTCTTTTATGCATTATTTTCTGTTTGTTTAATTTCATGTTGTAGTTTTGAATCTCATTTTGTTTTGGCATCAATTTTAAATTTTTATTTAGTTTTCAATATTTTATTTCGTTTTTTGGCTTCTATTTTTTTTTTTTTAGATGATTAAAATTATCCAAACATTTTTTTTTTCATTTCCATATAGTCTTTTTCGAGGTTTTCGTCTTTTCATGTTTTCAGTCCCAGTTTCTTTTTCATCAATTTTAATATATTTTCTTTTTCGTGATCAAGTTCATTCAAACATCATTTATTTTTATTTCCCTTTTTTTTTTTTTCAACATCTATTTTTAAGTTTTCAGTCCCAGTTTGTTTATCGTCACTTTTAATGAATCTTTCAGTCGACTAAGATCACCCAGAGCTGAAAATGAGTCAACTGATCACATTACTGTCTGATGGGTCCCTTAATGCAACACTCGCCTCAAGCACCTGCAAGATACACTTTTAAATTGACCTTCCTCCTCCTAGCGTGACCTTACCTGTGTCACGCCCTCGCATTTTCCCTCTTCACCCTTTCTTTAGCTTCGTCTTTGTCTGTATCTCTTTTTTTAACCACCATCCATCTTCTGTTTTTCATTCTTAAATTCCATTATCATTTCTCATCCATTTTCTTCCTTTGTTAATCGTAAATTCCTCCATTCCTCTCTTCACTTTCTTCATCTCCCTCTCTTGATTCCTTCTTCATCCCCCTCTTCGTCTTATTCTAGCTCCATCTTCATTTATCATTCTTCCATTCCTTCTTAATTTTTATCATCTTCATTCTCACCCCTGTTCTTCATACATTCCCCTTCTCTTCATCTCCCTTCTGGTTTCTTCATTTCTCTCTTTATCTTCCATTTTTCTTTTTTTTTTCTTTTCTTTATCATTCCTCTCCGTACCTCCTAAACGCTTCCATCCTTCATTTCACCCTCTTCATCTCCTTCTTGATTCCTTCTTCAGCTCCCCTCTTTATCTCAGTCTTTCTTATATACCTCCATTATTCTTCCATTCCTTTTTAGGTTTATCATCCTTATTTTTCACCTCTTCCTCCTCGTGCCCTATTCATCTCTCTCCTGATTCCCTCTTCATTTCACTTCCCTCTTCATCTTAATCTCTATCTTTATCCATCATTCTTCCGTGTCTTCCTTTTTAACTTGCATCATCTTTATCCTCACCCCTTTTTGATCTCTTCGTCTTAAATTACCCTCTTCACCTTCTCTTTATCTTAACCTCTACATACATTCCCATAAGTTCAGCCATTCCTCCTTTCACCCTTTCTTCATCCTGCTCTTCCCCATTCTTTCACTTCGGTCTAACCTCCATACCTGCCCCCTTAATCTCCTACCCTACACTTCACCCATTTTCCTCCTTTAACCTCTATCATTCCCCTCACCTAAACTTACCTGTGCATATCTCAGGTAAATCATTTATTGCTTCACCTGTCTTTCTTTTACTGGGTATGTTGATTGATTATATTTTTTAAGAAGTACAGGAAACATAGATACAAATTTGCCCTCACCGTTTTTCTTTCTATTTTATTATTATTATTATTATTATTATTATTATTATTATAGGGAAGAATGTCGAAAGTAAAATTCAGTTCATGTTCTCTTTTGCTTTATAATATTCGTCCTACATAGAATTCACGTGCAATTTTTATCCAGATATTGAAAAATGTATCCTGTGATTACTTCCCTTATTAATCTTCACCCTTACCTAAGTAAATTACCTGTCGTTTGAAAAGTCGTTTTGTTAATATCCTGCCTCCGATGTTTTATGTTGTTGTTGCACTTATCATTATTATTAGTAGTATTAGTAGTAGTAGTAGTAGTAGTAGTAGTAGTAGTAGTAGTAGTAGTGGTAAAAGTAGTAGTAATAGTATACTTTTTCTTCTTAGTGTCTGTCTGTCTGTCTGTCTGTCGTGGAGAACTTAAAACGCACACCAGTCTCAGTTCATTTAAACTTGAAGAAAAAGGAACAAATACGTACAAAGACGAGTAATACACTTAGTTATTAGTGTCATTGTAGTTGATGTTATCGTTATTGTTCTTGTTATTTTTTAGGTGTTATTTCTTTTAGGTTTTAGGTGTTGTTGTTGTTGCTGTTATTGTTCTCGATGCTATTGTTGCTATTATTATTGTTGCTATTAATTCATTGTTTTCGTTGCTCTTGTTGTTGTTGTTGTTGTTGTTGTTGTTGTTGTTGTTGTTGTTGTTGCTGTTGTTGTTGCTATTGTTCTCGATTCTACTGCTGGTATTATTGTTGTTGCTGCTGTTGATTCATTGTTTTCGTTACTGCTGCTGCTGCTGCTGTTGTTGTTGTTGTTCTTGTTGTTGTTAATTCATGTGGCCTGCAAGTTCCACGCAGCGGGGAGTCGGACAGGGACACGTTGGGATGCTTCGCTCAGCTGTTGAGGAAAGGCGACCCAAAAATTTAGACTCCTTGGGCTAAATTAATCTTGGCTAAATTAGTCTCATTTCCCTTTATTTCTCAGGGAGACTGCCGAGAGAGAGAGAGAGAGAGAGAGAGAGAGAGAGAGAGAGAGAGAGAGAGAGAGAGAGAGAGAGAGAGAGAGAATATCATCCCTCTCCCATTTTCTCCCTCACGCAATATCTTACTTTACTGCCTATCTTCTCTTTTCCACCCTTCGTTTTATTTTCCTCTCTCTCTCTCTCTCTCTCTCTCTCTCTCTCTCTCTCTCTCTCTCTCTCTCTCTCTCTCTCTCTGGAATAACTTCAAGAGATCGATAGGAATTAAGATCAAGATTAAGATATATGAGAATAAAAGATGCAGGAATTAGTGATAAGTGGATACATTTCGTTCGTTCGTTCTTTCTTTCTTCCTTCCTTTCTTTCTTTCTTTCTTTCTTTCTTTCTTTCTTTCTTTCTTTCTTCTTTCTTCTTCGTTTCCATTTTATTTGTTTCCGTTTCTTTCCTTGTTTTATATTTTTGTTTATTTATTTTTGTTTATTTGTATCCATTCAAGAATAATAATAAAAGAATATAAGAAGGTCTTAAAGTTTTCAATAATAGAACTTTTGGGTTTTTTTTTTTAGAAAGGAAATTAAAAGTTTTTAGCATCAATTGTGCGTGAAATTTGTATCTCCATGAACACTGACGTAAAAAAAAATGTGTATGAAAAACTTCGAAATTCCTTGATATTTTATTTATTCATTTATTTATTTATTTATTTATATTTTATTTACTTATTCATTTTATTTATTTTATTTATTTTTATCTATTTATTTTATTTATTTATTTTTTTTACGTTTATGCGTCAATAGTAATATAACTTCACAATTTTCCATCAACTGTAAGGAAAATTTCAGTGTACAGTCGCCGCCAGATGTCGTGTAACCTTCCACCCTCACTACCACGGTTTAAATTTTTCCTTCCGTCTTAAGTTTCCTCCGATCTCCTCAGAATCCATCAGTTTCAAGGTTTTGTAAGATGACTACCAGCACAGCACATCAGAAGACTCAAAATTCAGGCAAACCGTTTAAAATACTGGAAAATAGAATACTAAACATGAACAGACTTTTGGCCGCGACTGTACCTCCATAAGCCTGGCAAGTGTTGAGGCTCTCCATTTCCTGAAGTAAATTCCCAGTGATTTACTCCCGAGCAGTGAGGCAAGACTGCGTTGGCTGTAAACTTGCTTGGTATTGCAGTTCCTCGCAGGCGTGGTATGGGTGCGTGGAGTTACTGCTTGGAGAGAGAGAGAGAGAGAGAGAGAGAGAGAGAGAGAGAGAGAGAGAGAGAGAGAGAGAGAGAGAGAGAGAGAGAGAGAGAGAGAGAGAGAGAGAGAGAGAGAGAGAGAGAGAGAGAGAGAGAGATTAGCTGTTTTTCCTTCTTTTATTTTTCTTCTTGTTTTTCATCATCATGTTGTTGTTGTTGTTGTTGTTGTTGTTGTTGTTGTTGTTGTTGGTTGTGGTGGTGGTGGTGGTGGTGATGTCATTTTGGTTTTTCTTCTCCTTTTTCTTCATCATCATCATCATCATGTTTTTCTCCTTTTCCTTTTCTTCTTCCTTTTCTTCTTATCCTTCTTCCTCCTTTTCTTTTTCTTCTTCCCTTTCTTCTTTCCTTCTTCTTCTTCTTTCGAGAGAGAGAGAGAGAGAGAGAGAGAGAGAGAGAGAGAGAGAGAGAGAGAGAGAGAGAGAGAGAGAGAGAGAGAGATGCCCGCATTCCCACACGTCTCAGCATCTTGCCCGCGCCTCTCAATCACTTCCAGCTGCTCTCCTGGAAGTTATTGGGGATTTCTAGGGTCCTTCCATGATTCCAGCGACAGTTTAGTAAGGATTCTGCTGCATCGCCAATAGGAAGAAAGATATCTGTGTGAATAGACTAATAATTTGTTTGTTTGTTTGTTTGTTTGTTTGTTTGTTTTATATATAGTCCTTGTAAGAAAACATACAATGACATTTAACGAACTCTTTTTTGAAAGGTTCTAGGATTTTCAGTGGCGTTTTTTTATGATTTGGGTGAGTGTAACAATTTTTCTGCACGTCTGAAGGGGTGTTTTTATTTATTTATTTTTTTCTTCTTGTAGTGGTGATTCAACAAAGATTCTGCACTTTTAAAAGTTTTTTTGGAAGTTACTGGTATTTTCAAGGGTGTTTTCATGTTTCCAGTCATAGTTTAAGAACCGTTGTGGACTTTTAACAGTTTTTTTCTTCAAGTTTCTGTTGTTTCAAAGAAGTTTTAATGAGTTTAACAAAGATTCTACACTTTAAATAGGCTGTTTTGGATGTTATTAGGGTTTCCAAGAATGTTTTCATGATCCTAGTGAGTTTAGCCCGTGTTCTGCACCCTTGACATGATCTCTTACAAGTTGTTAGGGCTTCAAGGATGTTTTCATGATTCTAGTGATAGTTTAACAAGGGATTCTGCACTTTAAACAATGTTGAATAGAATTATGGGGGCTTTGTGGTTTTTAAGGGTGTTTTCATGATTCCACTGATAGTTTAACCCTTTCACTGCAACACGAAACAATTATCAGCAGCAGAGAAGCAATGCGTGAAGTCTCTATAAGCATCTACAAGAAAGTTAGTAATGAAAAAAAAATACATTTTGCAATTTCCTCCTAGTTCAAAGATTGGATGTGGCTGCAGAACAAGCAAAGATGTCCCAGAGTGATTGGTAATTAGGGAAAGGTGTACCAGGTGGCATTCAAAGGGTTAACAATGACTTTTGCACTTTTAACAAACTTTTCCGGAAGTTGTTGAGTTTTACAAGGATATATTCATGATTCTAGTGATAGTTCAATATAAAAACTCGAACAGTGCCAATAGAACCCACTCATGAGCACTGGCCAATCATCTCTGTGGCCTTTGAAAATTAACCCAATGAGGGAACAAAGCGTTTAGGAGGTCGCGGAGTAACGGAGGTGCAGTGTGGTGTTAGTAGTGGTGGTGGTGGTGGTGGTGGTGGTGGTGGTATCGAGTATTGTAATCTGATCCGCCTCCTGATATCGGGTCTTTACTTAAGTGAGTTCCAGTGTCAGCAGGTAAAGGGCACCAGGTGTTATGTGCAGGTGTTTGTAGCTTGTTAACAGGTAAAGTAATTAACCTTCATGTACCTGAATGTTATTTATACCTGTGTCTATCAGTATGTATGTATGTATGTATGTTTTTTTTTCTCTCTCTCTCTCTCGACACATAGACGTAAAAATAGATAGATATACGAGGATGGATAGATTAATATATACATTCATACATACATATATACATCATCCATTGTGTTTGTTTTCCTGTTTCCTCCCTTCTCTCTTTATTCGTTTTCTTTCCCCGCTGTGTCCATCCTTCCCTTCTTCGTCCAATATTTTTCCTTCCTTCGTTCATTCACTTCTTTACCTTCCTCTGTCACTTCCTTCATTTCCTTTTCCTTCCTCGTTCTCTTTCCTTTCCCCACATTCATTGGTATTTTCTTTACTTTCTTCACTGTTTCCCCTTTTTTTTTCTCTCCATCTTCATCTCTCCCTTCCCTATGCAATACTTTTTTTCCTTTACTTTCCTTCTTTCCTTCCTTTCTTTCTTTTTTCATTTCCTTTCCCTCTTTCCATCCTTCCCACCTTCCCTCTACATCCCTGTGTTTTCCCTCCTTTTTTCTACACCCTTCTCTTTTTCCCTTCTCCCCTCCACATCTTTCTTTTTCCTTCTTCCTCTTCCTTCCCCTTTCTTCCCCTTCCTTTCCTCCACACATCCACACCCCTCCTTTCTTTCTTCCTTCCTTCCTTCCTTCCTTCCTTCCACACTCTTCTCTTTTTCTCTTCTTCCTTCCAAACTGCTTTCTTTTCCCTTCCTTCCCTCCTCTCATCCACACCCTTCCTTCCTTCCTTCCTTCCTTCCTTCCTTCCTTTCCTCCACTCTTTTCCTTTGCTTTCCACTCCTTTCTTTTCTTCTTCCATCCAAACCCTTCTCTCTCTCTCTCTCTCTCTCTCTCTCTCTCTCTCTCTCTCTCTCTCTCTCTCTCTCTCTCTCTCTCTCTCTCTCTCTCTCTCTCTCTCTCTCTCTCTCTCTCTCTCTCTCTCTCCCTCTTCCTTCCCCTTCCTCCCCTCCCACCCCATTCCTGCCTCTTGCTCCCCTCCTTCGCTCACGCCCCTCCCCGCGGTCCTGCCTCGCTTCCAGACTCATGGGGATAAATCAGCTTCATCTATCAGGGAGCCAAGACCCATTTTGAGGCAGTTCAGAGTCATGTTTCTGAGCCTGGGAGGTGCCTGGAGCCGCCACTCTGTCGTGTGTGTGTGTGTGTGTGTGTGTGTGTGTGTGTGTGTGTGTGTGTGTGTGTGTGTGTGTACAACTAGGGATCTTTGAAGGGGTGTAATGATAAAAAGAAGGGCATTTTTACATGTCAGTTTGTCCCTTTCTACTTGTGTGTGTGTGTGTGTGTGTGTGTGTGTGTGTGTGTGTGTGTGTGTGGGTGGCTGGGTGGGTAGGTGGGTGTGTACGTACAAGATGGTGTTTATTTATTTATTTATTTATTATTTGTGTTTGTTTATTTCTCTATTATTTATTTATTTGTGTACTTATTTATCTAAACATAACAGTTTGTGTATTCGTTTATTTATTTATTTTATTTTTCTTATTTATCTATGTATCAGTTTATTTATTTATTTATTTTATTTATTTATTCATTTATTCAACTAGTTAGTTAGGTAGATGTACTGTGGATATATTAGGTATGTGTTTTAGTTGTTTGTTTGTTTGTTTGTTTATCTGTTTTGTTTGTTATTTGCTATTCTTCTGTGATTTTCGTATTTTTATTTGCATTTCATTGGATTTTTTTCATTCACCTTTCTCATTTATCGTGTGTGTGTGTGTGTGTGTATGTGTGTGTGAGAGAGAGAGAGAGAGAGAGAGAGAGAGAGAGAGAGAGAGAGAGAGAGAGAGAGTGTGTGTCTTTACGTATACGATTTCTTTCTTTCATGCACGCCTTAACTAAAAAAAAAAGAAAAATGGTAACAATAATATTAATAATAATAACAACAACAACAACAACAACAACATCTAACACACACTACATTTTCTCTCGCATCTTTTAACCCACAACTAAAATAACTTGCTCCCAACAAATTAACGTCCCCCGTTTTCTGTATAAACTACATGAGTGCCCCATTAACTGACCTGCCCGTCTATTTAGTACTGAATTTACTACCTTAATTACAAGTGTGCAGTAATTACCTCGATTCCTTATTAACATCACTCACTCACCTGTAATATTTAAGTTGTATTTACTTAAAATTACCTGCCATATCACCTGGGCCGTGTGCTAATTAACCTTTATTTATATATCTGTCGTTAATTTCATGTAGGGTTGTGTACAAATTTATCGTCTGGTCCTTTTCTTTATTTATTTTTCATTATTATTCTTGTTCTTCTTATCTTTCGTTTTATTCTCTTGTGTTTGTGTGTTTCTTCTCTTCTGTCTTGTTCTTTCTTCGTGTTTGTTTGTTTTTTGTTTTGTTTTTTATTGATTGTACTTTCTTTTGTGTTTGTGTGTTTCTCCTCCTCTTTCTTTTTTTTTTCTTTTCTTCCTTTCCATTTATTTGTCTTTCTCCATCATCCTTCTCTTTATTCTTTTGCTTTTTATTTATTTTTTTATGTCAATTATTTGTCTGTTTCTTTCTCTCTTATTCTTTCTTCCTCCTCCTTTTTTTTTCTCTTTTCATTCATTTATCTCCCCCGTCCTTATTCTCGTATCTTTCGCTGTTCTTTCCTCTTCTTTCTTTGTTTTCTTTTTACTTTCCATATTCTTTTGTGTTTCCCTGCCCATCGTTTTCCTTCCTGTTTCCTTCTGTCCCCCGTATTTGGAATGAGGGAAATTTGTTTGAAGTGAGAGAGGAAAATGTGTTTGGAATTAGATGGGAAATTTGTATTTGAAGTGAGAGGGAAATAGTTGAGGTTAGAGTGAAAGAGGAAAATATGTAAAAAAAAAAAAAAAAAGGGGGGGAGAATTTTTTGAAGTGGGAGGAAAACTTTCATTTAGAGCGAGAGGGGAAAAGATGTCAGTAAGAGGAAAGTTTTCTTTTTTTAAGCGAGAGGAAAAAAAGGTTTCGTTTAAAGTGAGAGGAGATAAAGTTATGTTTGAAGTAAAAGGGGGAAAAAAAGTCAAGTAAGTGGGGAAAAAAGTCTTTGAAGTTACAGAGGGGAAGAATTGCGTTTGAAGTGAGGGGAAAATAGCGATGTTTACTTGGAGTGAGTGAAGGGACAAATAGCTCATCAAGAACAACAAGAGTGACAAGGCGGCAGTTTTTTTCCAGCCAGGTTGAGAAAATTAAGGAGACAAGCTTGTTAATGGAAGGACAGACCCGTGTTGTTTTGTCCTCTCTCTCTCTCTCTCTCTCTCTCTCTCTCTCTCTCTCTCTCTCTGAAGCTCGATATCATAAAATTGGAATCGTTTCGTTGTTAAATGTTTGAGAAATCACTGTACGATATGGGTGAATGAGTCTCTCTCTCTCTCTCTCTCTCTCTCTCTCTCTCTCTCTCTCTCTCTCTCTCTCTCTCTCTCTCTCTCTCTCTCTCTCTCTCTGACTCACTTGGCTGTCTGCCTGCATGTCTGTTACACGGTTTGTCTCATTTTGGCTGCTTGGAGAGAGAGAGAGAGAGAGAGAGAGAGAGAGAGAGAGAGAGAGAGAGAGAGAGATGGTCATTGGTGCTGGATGGTTGGCTGGCTAACTGGTTGTGTTGCTTTACGGCTATCTGGCTGGATGGATGGTTGGCTTTGTGGCAAACTGTGGCTGGCTGGCTGACTGGCTGGCTGACTGACTAACTGACTAATTTGCTTGTTGGCTGAGTGACTGACCAACAATCTAAGTAACTACATAACTTCCTAACTAACCAATTAACTAACAAACTAACTTACCTATCTGCTTTCCTGCTTACTAAATAAATAAATAAATAAATAAATAACTTAATGATAAACTGACTGACTGACTAACTGACTGACTGACTGACACGCATACTTAAACTTTCAATAACTCACTGATGACAGTACCAACTAAAACACACACAAATTCACAACTCATTTCTGCCTGTGTGTGTGTGTGTGTGTGTGTGTGTGTGTGTGTGTGTGTGTGTTTGGATGCTCATGAATATCAAAAACCTTAGAATTCATGCGGAGGTCAGAGAGAGAGAGAGAGAGAGAGAGAGAGAGTGAGTGAGTGAGTTCGGATAACTGGAGTGTTCTAAACTCGGATCCAGAGAAATGTTTTATCCGTTCACGCTCTTGCTTCGGGCTGGATCGTGGGCGGCGAGAGAGAGAGAGAGAGAGAGAGAGAGAGAGAGAGAGAGAGAGAGAGAGAGAGAGAGAGAGAGAGAGAGAGGTTAATACTACAGGAAACAGGACACACGCCATGATAAAGAGACGCGATAACAAGCACCTGGTTTTAATAATGAAGTAAAAACAAAGAGGCAGATAACTAGAAACACAGACACTTTGACAGAACCACTTAAAAACAAGAATAGACTGACAGACAGGTGGAGAGACAGACAGATAGACAAACAAACAACCAGGTAGACAGATAGATAGATAAACAGACACCTTTACAGACAGACAGACACAGATAGACAGAAAGCTAGATAGATAGATAAACAAACACCTTTACAGACAGACAGACACAGATAGACAGATAGATAGATAGATAGATAGATAGATAGATAGATAGATAGATAAGCAAATAAAGAAAGAAAATTAGACACGAAAAATAGCACACTAATAAATACACAGAAAAAAGAATTGAGTTACAAAAATTTAATTAAGTCGTACCACAAAACGGGGAAAATAAATAAATAGCAATAGAAAACGAGAGATAACCCGCTTTGTATTGACATTCCGTATAGTGATGGTGGTGGTGGCGATGGTGGTGGTGGTGGTGGTGGTGGAGGTGTAGGATATAAATAAATGACGCAATACTTTCTTTATCTTAGGATGCTGACCGGAGAGAGAGAGAGAGAGAGAGAGAGAGAGAGAGAGAGAGAGAGAGAGAGAGAGAGAGAGAGAGAGAGAGAGAGAGAGAGAGAGATTGAATAAAAAAGTAAAAAAGATAAAGAACAGAGAATATTATTGAAGCAAGAAATTAGAGAGAGAGAGAGAGAGAGAGAGAGAGAGAGAGAGAGAGAGAGAGAGAGAGAGAGAGAGAGAGAAATGAAGCGTAACCAGGAAACGAGGAAAAATGGTAAATTTTGGGGGAAGGGAAACTAAGGGAAAAAAAAAAGGAAGGAAAAAAACAAATATCTCCCACAACTAAGAAGACAAAGCATCCTTGAGAAACCTGGCCCTTGCTGTGTCCCTGGAGAGAGAGAGAGAGAGAGAGAGAGAGAGAGAGAGAGAGAGAGAGAGAGAGAGAGAGAGAGAGAGAGAGAGAGAGTTGGAAGTGGAGGAAACTGAAAAAAGGATTGCTGAAAGTTACGTGAAAAGAGAGAGAGAGAGAGAGAGAGAGAGAGAGAGAGAGAGAGAGAGAGAGAGAGAGAGAGAGAGAGAGAGAGAGAGAGAGAGAGAGAAATTTCGGGTCATTTATCTCCCTGGAAACCTGAAGCCTTTGGAGAGAAAACCTTCGTAAGGGACTTTGCTTTACGATTTCCACTAGCTTTACTCTCTCTCTCTCTCTCTCTCTCTCTCTCTCTCTCTCTCTCTCTCTCTCTCTCTCTCTCTCTCTCTCACGCAACATTATATTTTCTGGCACCACAATCTTTAAGAATCACTCAAAAAAAAAAGAAGAAAACACGACTCCTGGAGAAACTTCAGCATTTTTTATCAACGTTTGTTTGTTTATTTACTTATTCATTTATTTATTTATTTTTGTTTTCATTTATTTATTTATTTATTCGCATCTAAATTTACTCTTACACTTTACCTCTCTCTTTTATCACTGTAAAATAAATATCACTGTACACAAATATAAAAACGAAATCAGGAACGTGTATCTTAGAACCAGCATCTTCCTTTCATTTATTTATTTATTTATTTTCATGAAACGTCCACTTAATCTTCTTGTAATACTTAAAAATACAAATGAAAAAATATATATATACACAAATAAACTCACTCGTATGAATCAGAGGACGTGCTGCAGAGGTTTGTGATTCTTTTTGTATGACTGCTATTTTCCTCCTCCTCCTCCTCCTCCTCCTAAGTTGGTTTTGACAATGCACGCAAAAACCAGCTTAGTGTTTTATCTTATTCTTCACGCGACCATCAGAAAGAAAAATATAAGGGAAGAAAAAATATGACGAGTGTAACTAAAGCACAATGTGGAAGAGGAGGAGGAGGAGGAGGAGGAGGAGGAGGAGGAGGAGGAGGAGGAGGAGGAGGAGGAGAGAAAATAGCGCAGTCATAGAGAAACATGATAGTGTGATGGAAGGATGCAGAAAGAAGGCAGGGAAGGAGGAAAACAAGAAGGAAAATGGTAATAAAGATGAGGAGGAGGAGGAGGAAGACGAGAAGAAGGAATAAATTAAGAATGAGAGACGCGCAGTGCTGGTAAAAAGAATACAAATAGGAGTTGGAAGAGGAGGAGGAGGAAGAGGAGGAGGAGGAGGAGGAGGAGGAGGAGGAGGAGGAGGAGGAAAGGGAAGACTTCTTATACTAGTTTACGTTATGTACCCAAAAGCGAGTTGTTGTTGTTGTTGTTGTTGTTGTTGTTGTTGTTGTTGTTGTTGTTTTCATTATTTTTCCTTTTTCTTCTTCTTCTTCTTCTTCTTCTTCTTCTTCTTCTTCTTCTTGCAGCAATATACATGTGATAGACTTTCTGACAGCTCCAGATTTTTGTATCACCCTGTCTCTAATCTCTCTCTCTCTCTCTCTCTCTCTCTCTCTCTCTCTCTCTCTCTCTCTCTCTCTCTCTCTCTCTCTCTCTCTCTCTCTCTCTCTCTCTCTCTGGGAAAAATGACGCAGTGTCCTTGTGATCCAGAGAGAGAGAGAGAGAGAGAGAGAGAGAGAGAGAGAGAGAGAGAGAGAGAGAGAGAGAGAGAGAGAGAACCTGATCCCTCTCCTTGTTTCTTCATCATATTTTTGGCCAAAATTATAATTAGTTTCCTTGGTGGTGATGAAAATAATATAAGGCTGTTTGAAGGACACTTGTTATAATGCTGGCAGGGAGGGGGAGGGGGAGAGAGGTGGTGATAGCCTGACTGGTAGTAGTAGTAGTAGTAGTAGTAGTAGTAGTAGTAGTAGTAGTAGTAGTAGTGGTGGTGGTGGTGGTGATTGTACCAGTAACTGAGAGGACGGAAAGCTGTAGGAATTGTAGTAGTAGTAGTAGTAGTAGTAGTATTAGTAGTAGTAGTAGAAGGAGGAGGAGAAGGAACTTTAATAATTGTAGAGTAGTAGTAGTAGTAGTAGTAGTAGTAGTAGTAGTAGTAGTTGCTCTTGTTGTTGTTTTTATTGTTGTTGTTGTTGTTGTAGGAGGAGCTGTAACAATTGTAGATCAGTAGTAGTAGTAGTTGATGTTCTTGTAGTATTAATAGTTGTAGTAGTAGTAGTAGTAGTAGTAGTAGTAGTAGTAGTCACACCTTTAGTACACCTGTCTCCAGTCACAAAGTACACAAAGGTCATACATATTACAGTCAAGCACCTTCACCTGTCAGGAATTGAACAAGTAAACCATCACGACTCCCAATTAACTCCAAGGTCACATTCTCTCTGCATTATCTTCGCGGCATCTTCTCTGACCTCCTTTCCTTCCATCCATCTCCCCTCCTTCCTCTTCTCCATTCTGTTTCCTCATTTACATCTTTATCACGCTCTGTTCCTCGCCTCCTTTCCTTTCTCTCCACCTTCCTCCCTTTCTTTTGTTCTCCATCGTCGTCTTTTGTTTCCTTATTCATGTTTTCTTTATCATGTACCTCCTTTCTTCCTTGCTTCCTCCCTTTCTTCCTTTCTTTCTTTCTCTTTCTTAGTTTTTATTCTTTCTCTCCCTCATTCCTTCTTTAGTATGTATCCTAGTTTACTCTCTCTCTCTCTCTCTCTCTCTCTCTCTCTCTCTCTCTCTCTCTCTCTCTCTCTCTCTCTCTCTCTCTCTCTCTCTCTCTCATTCATTCACTACTTCGTTATACACATTTTCTCTTTACGCTTCCTCCTCTTCCCCCGTTTTCTTCTTCCTCCTCCTCCGTGTTTCCTCGCCTTGTTTCCCCCTTCATGTCTTTCCCTCGCCAAGTTTTTTTTTTTTTTTTTTTTTTTTTTCCGTCCCGTCATTCAGGTATTCATGTCTTGCGTGTGAACTGTTTGGTGGATGCTGAAAGGGTTAAAATCTCTCTCTCTCTCTCTCTCTCTCTCTCTCTCTCTCTCTCTCTCTCTCTCTCTCTCTCTCTCTCTCTCTCTCTCTGGAAGCGTGCGTGTGTTTTTTTTTCAAGTTTTTCATGATTTTCTTGCGTTTTTTTATATTTTCTCGTCTCCTTTATTTTCTTGTCACTTAGTTTTCTTTTTTTTCCTTCAATTTTCGCCTATTTTAACTTTTTCGCCTTTTCTTACGATTTTCACACATCTTCCCTCTTTTCCACCTTTTTTCCCCACAATGTTCAGTTTTCAGCTATTTTTCCCCACTTTTCCACCATTCTCCCAACACATTTCCCCCATTTTCCACCTTTCCTTCACTTTCCCCACCCTTTTTTTCCCCTAACAAACATCACCTTCCTATTTTTTTCCCTTTTCCCATAATTTCCCACAATTTCTACCTTTTCCCCACAATTTTCACCTTTTCCCCACAATTTTCACCTTTTTCCACTGTTTTTCCACCGTCGTTTAACTTTCCCCCTGCGTCACCATGCATCCTCAAAGCCCACGTCACTGTCAGCAGGATTCCAGGCAAGGGAACAGACACTCACTTTGACTCTCACCGTTTCCTTTACCCGCCTCTGCATGGCATTACACTTTTACTAGCTGGAGAGAGAGCGAGGCGGGCAAGGAAAGTTTATATCACCCCCAGAAATGCCGAGGAGAAGGAGGAGGAGGAGGAGAAGGAAGAGAAGGAGAAGGAGGAGAGAAAATGGGAGGTGGTGAGAAGCATGATAAGCGCTTTCCAGGGTCCAGGGTTTCTCAGCATTGCAGTGGTAGCTTCCAGACTGTGTGGCTCCGCTTCCTCGTCTGTGGCAGGAGGAAGAGGAGGAGGAGGAGCTGCAGGAGGATTAGGAAGCAAGGAAGCAAGACATATGTGAGAAATGAGGCGATAACTGGCCAAAAGAGACGAGGAAACGAGATGAGGGAAAGAACGAAGGAAGAGAGGAAAGGAAAGGATAACGAGAGAAACACCGCTGATAAACTCAATGATGTGATAAACGAGGGGCGAAGTAGTTAGTGTCTTAACGAAGAGAGGGAAGACTGGGAGGAGACGTGGCGTTAGGGAGGGGGGGGGATTAGTGTGGAAAGAAAGGTGCGCTAATTGACCAAAATCAATGAAATGTAAACAAGTGGCTGTGAGGGACGGGGGGGGGGGGGTTCCTGCCGCCGTCTTGGATTTCACGGGCGAAGAAGAGAACCTTTCAATTATTCTTCCTGGCAATTTTTATCGTGTTTTTTTTTTTTTTTTTTTTTTTATAGGCGTGTTGGTGAAGTTATAAGTTAGGTGAGATACAAAAGGAATTGATCTGGATAGGTTAAGAGAGAGAGAGAGAGAGAGAGAGAGAGAGAGAGAGAGAGAGAGAGAGAGAGAGAGAGAGAGAGAGAAGTGATCAATAATCTCCCTCCAGGTGTTGTGTTGTGATGGGACCTTGTCTGGTGGGGAGTTAATTCACTTCTGTTCGCCTCGCATCAACAAAGTAAGATCCTCCCCATGATTTTCCTTCTTCCTTTTCTCTCCCACTCCCTTCTTTCAATACTGACTTTCCTTCCACTTTCCCCTCGACATTTCCTCTCTCTCTTCTCTTCTTCCTTCTGTCATTACTAACTTTTCTTCCACTTTTCTCTTCTTCCTTCCACTTTCTCCTCGACTTTTTTTTCTCTTTTCTCTTCTTCCTTATTTCATTACTAACTTTTATTCCGCTTTTCTCTTCTTCCTTCTTTCATTACTGACTTTTCTTCCACTTTTCTCTTCTCCTTTCTTACATTACTGACCTTTCTTCCCTTTTCTCTCCTGTGCCCTTCTTTCATCACTGAGTTTCTTCTTTCTCTCCCACTTCCTTCTTTCATTACTAACTTTCCTTCATTCACTTTATTCTCTCTTCTTTCATTACATGACTCCTTTTTTTCATTTTTTCTACCAGTTCCTCTTTCTCCTTCCCCTTCCTCTCCCACTCTCCTGTTTCATTTCTGACTTTCCTTCTTACCCTTTCTCTCCCATTCCCTTCTTTCATTACCCTCTCTTTCTTCTTTCTCTCTCTGTCCCTTTTATTTCCTCCACTTTCCTTCTTCCCCTTTCTCTTTCTCTCTCCCTTTCCTTCTTCCCCATTCTCTTCCTCTCCCTTTCATTATCCTCACTCTCCTCTTTACCTTCAAAACACGCTTGAAGTTGTACATTTTCACTGAAACACTTTAATGAAGAGGTGTGTGTGTGTGTGTGTGTGTGTGTGTGTGTGTGTGTGTGTGTGTGTTTATATGATAAGCAGAATAAGAATATACCAAGGGAGGGAGGTGAACTTGTGATAATAAACTTTACCTAACCTAACATAGCATAACGTTATTTAGCCTTACTTAACCTAACCTAACTTAATCTCACTTAACCTGCCAACCTAACTTAACCAAACCTATCGTAACTTAACCTAACCTAAACTATCCTAATCTTACCTAACTAACTTAACCTAACTTTACGTAACCTAACTTAATCTAACCTAACTTGACTTACCTTAAGCTAACCTAACGTAACTTGGCTTAACCTGAGAATGAATGTATAAAAGAAGGGTTTAGTATTGAGGGGTTAAGTTCTATATATTGTAACTAGACCAGTGTAGCGTGATGTTGGGTAAATCTCCACCACAGTTGCCCTTTGTTTTGGTTTCTTTGTGTTGGTAATGAAGGCAGGGTTTAGCATTGCAGTCACGGTGGAAACTTTGTACTTGTTATCTTTTCTTTCCTCAATGTTTTTATCTTTATATATTTCCTCTATTGATATTTAGTACAATTTTCATTTTTTTTTTCATATATATATTTCCTCTATTGATATTTAGTATAATTTTCATTTTTTTTTTCATATTATTACCCATTTATTTTATCATGCTTTATTTTTGTCCTTTCTTTTCTTTCTTTTCTTTGACACCTCTCCTATTTAACCCTCTCGTCTTTAACTCTTTTCCTCCATTTCCTTTTCATTTTCTACAGTTTTCACTTATTTTTTTCATATTATTATTCTTTTCTTTCTCCACGTTTTGTTATTCATTCATTTTTTTTCATATTATTATTCTTTTCTTTCTCCGTTTTGTTATTCATTCTTTTCGTGTAAGCCTCTCATATTTAACCCTTTTACCTTCTTTTTCCTCCACTGATATAAATTTCATCTATTTTTCGCATTTTTGTCCATTTCTTTCTCCGTCCCTTTCTACTTATTCCCTTTCCTTTCACCCAAACTTTTCGCCTTTAACCTTTCTCTTCCATTTTCTATAATTTTCACCTTTTTTTCTTTCATTTTATCGATTTCATTCTCCATGATTT
>NC_087176.1:3712500-3727500 GCF_035594125.1 Scylla paramamosain
CTAATACCTCAGCCTTCTCGTGATTGGTGGAGCTGGATTAAGGGAGCGATCTGATTGGCCGCAGGGGGGATCAGGTCTCCTCCTATTGGCTAAGAGTTGTGTCACTACTGGCAGAATGAAAAGTAATAGTGAGGTTAGAAGAAAATGGATAGTTGAGATATTATTGTAAAGTGGTACTGAGGTTGTAAGATCAATAGTGTGTGTGTGTGTGTGTGTGTGTGTGTGTGTGTGTGTGTGTGTGTGTGTTTCTGTTGTTGCTGTTGTTGGTGGTGAAATTCTTGTCCTATCTGTTTATCTGCTTATCTATTTTTATCTATCTTTGTTATCTCAGTCTTTAATTATCTATCCATCTGTATATTCGCCTATTTATCTGTCCATCTATCTATCTATTTGTCTGTCTGTCTGTCTGTGTGTTAGTCTTTCTGTTCATATCAGTGTATTTATTTATCTGTCTATATCTGTCTGTTTATGTGAAGATTATAATAGTTTGGCATTTTATTTATTTATTTTTTTTTTTTTTCATATATAAACTTCTATTTTTTTGTCATTTCTTTTTATTCTTTTTTTTTTTTTTTTTTTTTTGCGTGTTTTTTTATTTTAGTTCTCTTTGTTTACATATCTGTTTATTTGTTTATTTAGTTATTTGTTTTTATTTAAGTTGCTGATTAATTAATTCACTTTTTTTTTTTTTTACATATTGGCATGTTTATTTATTTGAGTGTCTTTATGAGTTGCCACACACACACACACACACACACACACACACACACACACACACACACACACACACACACACACACACATACAAAATTGACCTTCGTTTTGGATTTTTCTTTTCATTTTTTTCGTTTTCATTTTTTTTTTGTTTTTTTTTTTTTTTTACTTTTTTTTTCAGGGGGAAGGGAGATCGACAACTTAGTGAGCTTTTTCTCCTCCCCTCTTTTTTCCGTGTGTGTGTGTGTGTGTGTGTGTGTGTGTGTGTGTGTGTGTGTGTGTGTGTGTGTGTGTGTGTGTGTGTGTGTGTGTGTGTGTGTGCCCTAGCTGAGGTCCTTCATGCGTAAAACAAACATAAACTAACCAAAGAAACCACTGCTACCACCACCACCACCACCACAACAACAACAACAACAACAACAACAACAACAACAACCTCTTATTTTCAACACGCACTACCTTATCTAACAATGAAACCAACACAAACCACCACCACCACCACCACAACAACAACAACAACGACAACAACAACAACAACAACAGCTACTGCATTTCAACACCTCCAAGTCTAACAACGGAACAAGTGGCGGAAGCATTAAGAGAGAGAGAGAGAGAGAGAGAGAGAGAGAGAGAGAGAGAGAGAGAGAGAGAGAGAGAGAGAGAGAGAGAGAGAGAGAGAGAGAAAACAATGAAGACAGTACCCTTAACAGACAGACAAACAGACAGATAGATTCTCCACACACAGACCACGACAAAGAGAGAGAGAGAGAGAGAGAGAGAGAGAGAGAGAGAGAGAGAGAGAGAGAGAGAGAGAGAGAGAGAGAGAGAGAGAGCGAGCCAGAGAGCAAAGCATCCTTATTAAATTGCACACCTGTCACCTGTCTACCTTTCCCAGCCTCACGCACACCTGCCTTCCCACCACTCGTGTCACCAGCCATCGAGATATGCTTTCATTTTCATCTATATGTGACCTGTCGCTTTTGCCTGTCAGGAGGCCGTCACTAGGGATTGGGGGGTGCCGGGTACTGGGGTGTTCCTTGGGGAGGGTAAGGGGAAGGGTGGAGGAACAGTAGAGGGGAATGAGTGATGTGGTGCTGAGGGAAAGGGAAAGATGATGAAAGGGAAGAGGGATAGATAGAGGAGGGGGAGTTAAGTGGTTAGGGTTAGGGGTAGAGAGAGAGAGAGAGAGAGAGAGAGAGAGAGAGAGAGAGAGAGAGAGAGAGAGAGAGAGAGAGAGAGAGAGTAATAGGAGAAAGAAGAGAATAGGAGAAGGGGAACTTGAGATTCTAGGAAGGGACAGAGAGAGAGAGAGAGAGAGAGAGAGAGAGAGAGAGAGAGAGAGAGAGAGAGAGAGAGAGAGAGAGAGAGAGAGAGAGAGAGATTATTACCTGCACAAACTTGATAACCGGAAAGACTCATTTGCTGGAGTGTTAATAAGTTCCTTCAGGTTAGGTTAGGGAGTTTAGATTAGGTTAGGTTAAAGTAAGGATTTTAGAAAAGTCAGATTAACTTAGAGTATAGGAAAGCTTAGATAAAGGGTTAAGTTTTAAAAAAGCGTAGGTAAGGTTAGATTAGGTAATAGGTAAGTTATGGGCTGAAGAAAAGGGTTCAGTTTGGTGTGAAAGGTTAGGAAAAGTTAGGTTAGCTTGAGAAAAAAAAGGTTAGGTTGAGTTAAGAATGGTTGAATTGTAGGAAAGATAAGGAGTTTGGCTGAGTTAAGAAAGTCTTAGTTGTGAGAAAGATGAGGAGTTATGTTAGGTTAGGTTTCGTGTTATTTACTAAGTTAGGTCAAGAAAAATTAAGTTGTAAGAAAGATTAATTAGGTTGGGTTGTATATTTATAACTGTTTCATGGTAAGATATTGGCCACCTGCTTGCAATGAGGGACTTTGATTAAGAAATATTGATCCCTCAGAAGTATAAATATCACTAATCTGTTTGTTCTTCCGCAGGTACGTGAGATGCTGGAGGGACAGGTGTGTTTGTTGCTCCTTCAGGTAGGCGCCAGGTGTGTGCCAGAAGGTAAAGAGTAAGTAAGGAGTTAACTAAGAGGAAAGGAAATACAGAATAGTGGAAAAAATAAATATTTAAAGAGCAATTAAGAAGTAAAGAGGAAGGAAGGTGGTAAATAATTAAAAGGAAAAAAAACAAATAAGGAGTAAAGATTAAGTAAAGAGGTTAAAATTATAATAATGAAGTAGGTGAACGAAATGTGACGAAAAAATAGAAAAAGTAGGAAATGTTATCAAAAGGAAGGATTAAGAATGAAGGAATGATGGAAAGGCAAAATATATGAATGAAATATGAGGGGAAAATATGAAAAATAGAAAATCGTTATAAAAAGTGACTACGAATGAAAGATATTTTTTTTAAAGAATTAGCAAGAGGAAAGAATTAAGTCTCTCTCTCTCTCTCTCTCTCTCTCTCTCTCTCTCTCTCTCTCTCTCTCTCTCTCTCTCTCTCTCTCTCTCTCTCTCTCTCTCTCTCTCTCTCTCTCTCTCTCTCTCTCTCGGCAGTAATGATAAGCTATTGAAAGGAAGATTAGCAAATTATAGTCTTAATAGCCAGGTAATTAGTGACAGCGAAAGGGGTTGCTCAGATTATAATGAGGACAGTTTTACCAGGTGAGATAAGAAATTAGACATCATTACCTGTATTTAATATTTCGAAATTCTGCTTTGTATTTTTATTTATGTTATTTATTTTATTTATTTATTTATTTTCATTTATTTATTGTTTTTTTTTATTTATTTCCTGTGTACAATATTCATGTTTATTATATTTTTGTTAATTTTAGTCTCTCTCTCTCTCTCTCTCTCTCTCTCTCTCTCTCTCTCTCTCTCTCTCTCTCTCTCTCTCTCTCTCTCTCTCTCTCTCTCTCTCTCTCTCTCTCTCTTTCCTTTCCTTATCTTTCTCTCCACTTCCTCTCCTTCCTTTTCCTGTAAATGATACGTCTCCTCCTCCTCCTCCTCCTCCTCCTCCTCCTCCTCCTCCTCCTCCTCCTCCTCCTCCTCACAACTATTTTTACGTCTTATTTCCTTCCTTCCTTCCTTCCTCCTCTCTCTCCCTTATACGTCTAATTATTCCATCTTCCTTTGGCTTCATTTTTATTACATTCCCCAGCTTTATCATTCTTCCATTATCTCCTCCCTTCCTTTCTTCTCCGTTCCTTTCCTTCGTTGCATCTTTTTCCAACCTCTCTATGAAGGAAGATGAAGAAGGGAAGAAGAAGAGAATAGGAGGGAGAATTATTGTCTATATTGTGAAATGCTGGAAAAAGTAATAGATGATGATGAAAGTAAAATGTTGAGAAATAAATAGAAAATGGAACAATGAAAGACGATGAAAAGAAAATGTTAGGGAATGGAAGAAATAGATAAAAAAAAAAAAAAGGAAAGGGTGATGAAAATTAAGGGAAATTATGATGCATGTAGAATTGAAAGGAAGTATTGCAAGAATCATCACCATTATTAGCACCATCATCATCATCATCATCATCATCATCATCATCATCATCATCATCATCATCATCATCATCATACTTTTTTTTTATAAGGAAGACAGTGATACGAAAACACACACACACACACACACTCACACACACACACACACACACACACACACACACACCTTTAATGGGCCGTGGGAGTCAAGAGGCTTAGCTTTAAGGGCACGTGACCTTGTTTGTGGCTGCCAAATTGGTGGGATAGTAATAGTAGTAGTAGTATAGGTAGTAGTAGTAGTAGTAGTAGTGGTGGTGGTGGTGGTGGTGGTGGTAGAAGTAGTAGTAAAAAGACGAAGGAGGAGGAGGAGGAGGAGGAGGAAAGAAAAATACCAATAAAGATAAAGGACACTGAATGAATGAATGAAAAAGAAGCAAGATAAAAGGAAAGAAAGAAGAGAAAATGAATAAAATAAAGAAAACCAGAAAAAAAACAAAGGGAGGAGAAAGTATAAGGAAAACAACAGACCAAAAGGAGGCTGAAAAAAAAAGAAAGAAAAGAAAATTCATGTATTCCAAGTGCGTAGAGAAATAAAAAAAAAACACTCAAGGAAAAAAGAAAATATAAAGGAAAAAAAGGAGGGAAAAAGTGATAGCGAGGAAGGAAAAACCAGAAACCTAATCAGAACGCAGAAGATGGAGGTGAAAAGATCTTGATAAAAAAGAAGAGAAAGAGGATGGATGAGAAGATGGCAGCGAAGAGCGTAATGAAGAAAATAAGAGTGAGGGAAAAATAAATCTGAAACAGAAATAAAAAAAAAGATGGTGATGAAGAAGGAAAGAGGGAGGAGGAAGCAATAATAACATAAAGTCGAGACGAAAACAAGAAAAGAGGATAATGAAGACAGTGGTGGTGGTGGTGGTGGTGATGGCATTGGTGGTGGTGATGGTGGTAGTGATGGTGATGGTGCTGATATACGAAGCAAAAGGGAGTTATTTTAAGAGTTGTCGACTGCAGAAGACACACACAAGACCAGTGGAGGGAAGGAAGACGAAAGCAATTGAAACTAAGATTAAATTTTGAAGACAAGAAAGGAGGAAAAGGAGAAAGAGGAGGAGAAGGAACCCAAAGACAATAATGAATAAATAATGCATGATGAAGGTACATGATTGAAAGACTAAGGTAAATGGAGGAGGAGGAACAAAGAAGATAATAATGAATAAATAATAATGAATAAATAGTGAATGCAAGACTAATATAAATAAATCAATACAGGAAGAAATCAATAAAAAAAGAAATAACAAAAAGAAAAAAATAAACGAACGAAAGAATAACAAAACGAACCAGCTTAGAAAAAAAAACATCATACTAAAGAAACGATAAATTAAAATAGAATCAATAAAAGAAAATAACGACAGGAAGAGAGCAATAAGAATGTCCCCCTTGAGAAATTAACAAAGGGAAGAAAGAAGTGACGTCTTCATCGGGGAGAGGAGCAGTGACGCCCTTGAGAGGCAGTGAAGTGAGGGTCATGTGAGTGTGGAAAGGGGGAACGGTCATGAATCATACGTCATACATTAAAAACAGGCATAAATTCATGTTTTTTGTGTCATTTTCTTTATTTTCTATTGATTTCTTGCACTTAGACACTCGACATCTTATTATTTAGTGTTGCCAGAGTATTTGTTCTTTTTTATCATTATTTATTGCGTATGTGCACTTAGGTTACTTAAATTGGGAAAATGTAAAGGGTGTTTTGTGTGTGTGTGTGTGTGTGTGTGTGTGTGTGTGTGTGTGTGTGTTGGGGAGTTTTGGGTTGTTTTGAGGTGTTAGGGGTTAAGGAATGTATGTATGTATGTATGTATGTATGTATGTATGTATGCACTTAAAACTGACACTACTTATGAGTGCAACAACTTAACAGACAACTTTTAAATTCACACTTCACAACTGACGTCACTTACAACTCCACTTACTTGAACTGACACCACCCACTTACAAATACACTTCAATTTACTCCACTTATAAAGACAATCGAACTGAACCCACTTAAGAATACACTGACCTTGAATTAACACACAGAAATATCCTCTGCTTTTTTTTTTTTTTTATGCGTTTATTTTTCAAGACTGCTTCTGTTTCTCTGTTTCTCTTTCTACTTCTGCTGACTGTCACATGGTCTCTGGGAACAGGAAGAAGAGGAGGAGGAAAAACAAGTGGAAGATTAAGAGGGCAAGAGGGAAGACAAACGAGCAATATAACGAGGAGGAGGAAGAGGAGGAGATGTAGTATTGAAGGTGAAGGAGAACGAAGGCCAAGAGATTGAAGGAAAAGAAGGAAGAGGAGGAGGAAGAGGAGGAGGAGGAGAAGGTCAGGTGGAATGGAAGTTGTCTGAAGTCCAGAAAATAATGATGACCTTGACTTGAGAGAGAGAGAGAGAGAGAGAGAGAGAGAGAGAGAGAGAGAGAGAGAGAGAGAGAGAGAGAGAGAGAGACTGATAAACAATTAAGAAGAAAAGAACAAAACAGGGAAAGAAAAATAGGTCAAGTTTCTCTCTCTCTCTCTCTCTCTCTCTCTCTCTCTCTCTCTCTCTCTCTCTCTCTCTCTCTCCCCTTCTTCTTTTGTCTACAACTAAGCGGTACGATACTTTTTCTCAATCGTATGACGAACTGCCAGACGTACAATAAATACAATAAAAGGAGAATGGAAGAAAAAAAGAAAAAGGAGGAAAGTAAAAAAAAAAAGGAAGCTGTGATATAATTGTATGTTGTTCTTCTACCTGTTGTTTTGTTGTTATTGGAGCGAGCTGATTGGTGGAGCTAAGTGGGATAAGACCCGTTGATTGGCTGCGAAAGGAAAGGTTGCAGCTCGTGTTCTGATTGGTCTCCCCTCCTCCTCAGTCTTCATCCGCTCCCCGTGCCTCGTTTTCTTTCACTGACTGACTAATGATGACCTTATTTTATTGATTTATTTCATAGATTTTATTTAGTTATTTGTTTATTTATTTATTTTTTTTATTTATTCTAATTTATGTGAGGGAATTTGGTTTTGCTGAACTAGCTGCGTCTCTCTCTCTCTCTCTCTCTCTCTCTCTCTCTCTCTCTCTCTCTCTCTCTCTCTCTCTCTCTCTCTCACATAAAACCTTAACTGATTCATTGGTCATTCCTTTTCTATGTAATTAAGATTGTTAGAATTAAACTATATTTTCAATTTTTACTTTTTTTCATTATCTTTATTTATTTATTTATTTATTTATTTATTTATTTATTTATTTTACTACATTGGATTCCATTTATTTACTTAACTGTTTGTGGAGCGCCAGTTGTACCGTTTTTCTTTCTCTTTTTCGTTTTTTTTTATTCATTCATTCATTCATCTCATTTATTTAGTTAGTTATTCGTTAGTTAATCAGTCAGCCGGTCAATCACTCAGTTAATTAGTCAGTCAGTTAGTTACTCAGCCAGTCAGTCATTCAGTCGTTCGTTTAATCAGTCAGTCAGTCAGTCAGTCAGTTAATCAGTTGGACAGTCAGTTAGTCAGTTTATCAATCAGTCAATTATCTTTAAAGCCGTACGATACTTTTTCTCAACCGTGCGATGAACTGCCAGACGTAACGTTACTTATAAAGGAAATGGGAGAGATTAAAAACAAGGAAGAAGAAAAGCTAGAAATTATTATAATGTTTAGCTGTTTAAACTAGAAAAAAAAAAAGTTCAGTACATTAATTTTACAAAGTAGTACTAGTTATTAAAAAAAATCAGAGAAAAAGATAAAGAAAAGTTAGAAAAGAAAATAAACTTTAACCGTTTAAAGTAAAAAAATAAATAAATAAATAAACAAACAAACAAACACTTGCCTTGTACATTAATTTCAAACACTAATTACTATCATAGGTTGGCGCCAGGTTAATGAAGCCCATAGGAAATTAGGTAGAAGGTGTCCCTCCCATTAATATCAATAAAGAAGGGGGGAGACAAAGAGAAGATAGGCCGAGGGAACTTCTGTGGTGCTTAATTCTATATTCATTAATTTTGATTAGGGTTATTTCAACTCGAGGTGGTGGTGGTGGTGGTGGTGGTGGTGGTGGTGGTGGTGGTGGTGGTGGTGGTGGTGGTGGTGAGTGAAGGGTGGGATAGAATAGCGAAATAAAGAGTAATGAAACTAAAGAGGAAGAGGAAGAAGAGAGAGAAGGAAAGAAGGAATAATGAAGACAATGAGGAGAAAGAAGGGTAGGTTGTAACAGAATAGAGAAGTGAATAATAATGGAAGTAAAGAAGGGAAGGAGGAAGAAGAAGAAGAAAGAGAAGAAAGAATAATGGAGGGAGCAGGAAGGAAGGGGAGAAGTAGGGCGGAATACAATAGGGAAGTGGAAAATAATGAAATAAATGAGGAGAAAGAGAAAGAGGGAGAAAAAAAGAAGAAATAACGAGATAAAGATATTGAGAAAGAAGGAAGCGAAAGAGGAGGAGGAAAGGAGAAAGAGCATAGTACAGATGAAGGTAAATAGGAGAGAAGGAGAATAATAAGATGGAAGAAGAAAAGGAAGAGGATTAATGGAGATAAGAACGAGGAGGAGCAAGAGGAAGAAGAAAGAAAGAAGAAGAAAGTAGGTTGTAATTAAGATAAATGGAGAGGTAAAAGAAGAAAGAGGAGGAGGAGGAATAATAGCTAAGTGGAGGAGAAAGAGGAAGAGAGGAACGAAGGAAGAGAGTAAGGAACAAAAGATGAATAGTATAAAAAACGAAGAAGAAGAGATAATTGTGATAAGAATGTGGGAAGAGAGGAAGGAGGAATGGGAGAAGAGCAAAGCAGATAATTATGGAAATAAAAAGGAGAAAGGGGAAGAGCAGGAAGAGAAATAATTGAGATAAGACCGTTTAGAAGGAAGAGAAGGAAGAGGAGAAGGAACGGAGGAAGGAAATAGAGAATAATTAAAGTGAACTGGGAGAACGAACAGGAGGAGAAAGGAGGAAAAACAGACATAAGGACATGGAAAACGAGGGAAGAGGAAAGAAAGAAAGGAAAAACTAGGAAATAATCGAAGAAAAAGAGGAGAAAAAGGATGAGGGGAAATAGTGGACATAAGGAAGAGAAGGAATAAAAAAAAATAGATAATAAAAAAGAGGAATAAGGAATGGAAAAAGAAAATAACAAGCAAGTTAAACAAAGAAGGAAAAGAAACGGAAGGTAAATATAACGAGAAATTAAAAAGAAAAAGTTAAACACCCAAATATCTTCAATAAACCCACAAATAAATGAATAAAGAAAAAAACGAGAACTGAAAAAAAAAAACGAAAAAAAAAAAAGTCAAATTTGATAACCTCACGTCACAGGTAAATTTAGACCCATTAATTTAGATGCGCAGTGAGTCAGCAGCGAGTAGGACAGGTGGAGCGAGGCATATTAACAGGTAGCTCTCAGGTAAACCCGGCAGGTGTATCACGCATTCACTTTTCCATTAAAATAAAAGAGTGTATTTGAAAAGAGGCTAAATATATCCACAGACTAATATGATGTGTGTGTGTGTGTGTGTGTGTGTGTGTGTGTGGGGTCATCACCTTTATCAAGTCCTAGAGTGTGAAAAGAGTGTGTGTGTTTAATGTTTTAGTGATGTTCTCTTGACCTTTGTAATTTTTGTCGTGGACGTGTTTAAAATTCATTCATCCGCCATGCTTTTGTTGTACTCTCTCTCTCTCTCTCTCTCGTCTCTCTCTCTCTCTCTCTCTCTCTCTCTCTCTCTCTCTCTCTCTCTCTCTCTCTCTCTCTCTTATTCCGTTTCGTCTTTGTTAACTTTGTTTCGTCATCGTATTGTTGAAATCCGTCTTTTTCTTTTATTTTGTCTTGTGTTTATTGATATTCAGTGCTTACATCGTTGAAAAATCTGTTCCTTTTTCGTTATTTTGTGTCGTTTTTATCTACAGTTTGTTGTTAAATGCTCGTTATTACTTGTTTTTTTTTTCTTTTATTTTTTTTTCACGCGTTTACTTTTAGGTCCTTGCGTGTTTGAGAATTATCTTTCAATAATTTCTGCATTCTTTTGTCTCGTTTATTTTGCTTGTTTTTGTCATCGTGAGCTGCTGTGTTTTAAATTCGTCTTCCCTAAGGCTTTGCTCCTGTATTTCTCCATTTTTCGCTTGCTTTTGTTATTTATCAAGTCCTCGTGTGTTTAAAATTTATGTCTGTTTTGCCTTTCCGTGATATTTTTTCAAGTCTCCTTTTCGTTTGTTTATCAAGACTTCGTGTATTCAGAATTCCTCGTTTTTTACCTTTTTTTTTTATTAAGTTCTCGTGTGTCTAAAATTCATTTTGTTTTTGCCTTTTTGTGATTTTTTTTTTTTCATTTTCTTCCTTCTGTATCGTTTATCAAGTTATTTTGAGTGGAAACCCGTCTTTCTTATTTTATACAGATTGTTTTCTCCCACTTTTCCTTATTCATATAATTTATCAAGTTACGTTCCTAAATCATTCATATTTACACTATTTACCCCCTTTTTTTTTCTAGTCACCATTATGTACCCCCGTTCATTATTCTCTTTCATTAGCGTTTCATTAATAGTCACATTCATCATTGGGAACATTTATGAAGTTATAGGCATATATTATTCATTTTTACATCACTTATCCCTTTACTACTCCACATTAGTTAATCCATCTATTATCCCCCTTCGTCAGTAGTTCATTAGTCACGTGTGCCTTCACAAGCATGCACCATTCAAACACATTAATCAAGTTAAGTGCATAAATCATTCACTTTTTCACCATTCATCCCTTTTTCGAGTCCGCATTAGTTTACCAATTTCATTATTCTCCCCTCGTCAGAAGCTTATTACAGGTCACATATTCTTCTTTTCAGTAAATCTAAGCCTTATGTACATTTAACCTACACTAACCACAACAAGCATACCATTAACATTACATTCCATTCACTAATCCACTCAGACACCATAAATACTCATAACATTATCAATACGTTTATACTTTTACCTACTCACTTTGTATAAGAAAACCCCACAAACACACACAGGAGGATTTAGACTCAGACAAACACTAGTAGCATTAAATCCCAAGCAAAGAGGATTAGGAACTGAAATAAACATCAAGCACCTGCGTAAGAACATCCCCTAAACACTTGTAGGATTAGATTCCACTGTAAGAGGATCAAGCGGACATTTTGTGGGATTGAATACGGTTTTAAGGACACGTGTGGGATCTGAGGCGTCCAACAGGTGCGGGAGAGAGGGAAGGGGTGTTTTGTGTCCTGCGCCGATTACGTGGCGCGCCGCCCTCTCTCTATGGATCGATTTTCTCCTTCAACCATTGCTATCGACCGTGTGTGTGTGTGTGTGTGTGTGTGTGTGTGTGTGTGTGTGTGTGTGTGTGTGTGTGTGTTGTCCACTGCTCCTTTATTTTTTTCTCTTGTCCCTCTTGTTTCTTCTTTCCTTTTCCTTTTTTTTCCTTCTTTCCTTCCTTCCTTTTTTTTCCATATTCCATTCCTCACTTTTTCCTTCCTTCCTTTTTTCTTTCCTTTCTGTTTTCGTTTTTGCTCCTTTTTTTCCTTTCTTTCTCTCTTTTCTTTTTCTTTCTTCTTTCGTCCTTTCATTCTTTATTTCGTTCTTTTTCCTTCCTTTATTTCTTTCTTCCTTCCTCTTCTTCCCTTACTATGATTCTTTCTTATTCTTTCACAATTTGTTTTCTTTCCTTTCCTCATCATCTATTCCCGTTTATGAGTGTATATCTGATTTCTCTTTTATTCTCTTTTCTTCGTATTCTTTTTATCCCTTTTATTTTCTTTCTTCTCTGTTTTCTTTTACCTCTTGTTTTCCTTCCATCTTTACTTCCATTATTTTCTTTATTTTCCCTTATGCTTTTTTATTGTCACTCTTAACTTATTCTTCTTTCTCGCCTTTCTCTTTTCTTCCTTCATTCTTTATATCCTCCAGTCTCCCCCTTTATTCCTTTCTTTACTTCCTCTCCTTCTCTCTCTCTCTCTGTCACACGAAGAACAGAAGAGAAGACAGGAAGAGAAATAGAAGAGTGAGAGGAAAAGGAAAGAGAAATAGGAAAAAATGAAGATAAACTCACACACAGACATGAAAGTGAAAAAAGAGAGAGGGAATAGGAAAAAAAAAATAGGAGGAGGAGGAGGAGGAGGAGAAAAAAAAAAATATAGAGAGCAAGAACGCATAACAGATTGAGTGTTTACAAGTAAGATTGCAAATTTGAATGAAGGGAAGTTAATTTATTCATCGATTCCAAAACACACACACACACACACACACACACACACACACACACACACACACACACACACACACACACACACACACACACACACACACACACACACACACACACACACCTGTGAATGAAGAGGTACGTACACGCGAACAAAAATCAATTAACACCACCTGTCGACAAGCGGGTAATATAATTATGAGGGCAGGTGAAAACAGGTGAGACAGGTAATGATGAATCTCCGCTAAGCTTTGCACCTGGATATTAGATTAAGACTCGAACGGGTAATCGAAATGAGAGAGAGAGAGAGAGAGAGAGAGAAGAGGAGAGAGAGAGAGGAGAGAGAGGATGAGAGAGAGAGAGAGAGAGAGAGAGAGAGAGAGAGCAAGGTTAAAAATAGAAGTAAAAAGTAAAACGTTAAATCTGGGAGAAATGAGATTGATACGAGAGAGAGAGAGAGAGAGAGAGAGAGAGAGAGAGAGGAGAGAGAGAGAGGAGAGAGAGAGAGAGAGGAGAGAGAGAGAGAGAGAGAGAGTACTATGCCCTTCTCTTGTAAAAAAAAAAATAATGAAGATAAAAAGAAATGACAGGGAGGAAAATGGGAAAAATAAAGAAAGAGTACAAGCATGAAAAGGTCAAAGATGAGAGAGAGGAGAGTAGAGAGAGAGAGGAGAGAGGAGAGAGAGAGAGAGGAGAGAGAGAGAGAGAGAGAGAGAGAGAGAGAGAGAGAGAGAGAGACAACAATATATTACTCTCTATTCTTCCTGTGCTCAAAAACATCACGAAAAAAAAAAAATATGAAGACACTGTGTAACTCAATATTTCACTCTCCTCCTCCTCCTCCTCCTCCTCCTCCTCCTCCTCCTCATACAGAACATCTCTTTTATTCTCCTCTAGGAATGTAATATACTCAGGAAAAAATGCAAAAACAAGGACATGTGGGAGAAATCTCATTTAGGACTCTGCTCTCATGTTGCTGTTTTTGCGAGTGTGAAGTGGAAAGGGTGTGTAGAAAACGGGCTTACTTGATCACCAATACGTGTGGTGGGTGGAATAGGTTTCAGGGGGAGACTATATTTGATTTTGTATATTAAAGGTAGGGGAGGGATAGTGGTGGTGGTACTAGTGTCAGAGAGAGAGAAAGAGAGAGAGAGAGATTGCAGAATATGGAAACAATGATAGGAAAAAAAGGATGGTATTGAAAATGCGGAATAGAAAGAAAGGAGGAGAGAACGAGATGATGGAGGAAATGAAAAAGTTATGAGAGAAGAACACAATAAACACACACACACACACACACACACACACACACAGGTAGACAAGCAAACACAAAGATAGACAGACAGATGCAGAAATACACACAGGAAGCAGAGAGAGAGAGAGAGAGAGAGAAAGATGAGAGAGAGAGATGCTGCAGGTGACAGGTGCCGGTACAGACTCAGGTGTGCTCTCAGTGGCTAGGTAAATCCCAGCCTGAGGTATAAAGTTTGAGAACCCCTGGTGAAGTCCCCGACAACTTTTCCTTCCGTGACGAGCTGCAGTGAACCATTCTGTCCTTACGTCCCTGGAGAATGCTAAATACGCTTCCATTATTGTCACGGAGTCTGTTCAGTTCCTTAGGCAGTTTAAAATAATAGATCTTTGGGGCTGTTTAAATTAATAGATCTTTGGGGTACTTTAAAAATAATAGATCCTTGGTTGAGTGATTCCTTTTGTTTCTGATATGCAGGAATTCATATTTTACAGAATCTTGACAAATATCTAAAAGGAAGGGGAATATAGTTTTTGTTACGTATTCAATCCCTTAACCAGTGTCAGAATAATAATCTTTCCTTGCTTGAGTAAATATTTTTTTCCGTAATATGCAGGAATTCATGACACTTGAAGCACTGTACAAAATCTTAACTACAGCTACAAGATTGAAAATAGAACTGAAAGATTATTATTATTATTATTATTTTCAATATCCAAGCAGTGCAGTGTTTAGGAGTGTCTGTAGATCAAAATGAAACGTCCTAGAGTGATTTAAAGAATGCAATGAAATGTGAGATGTAGATAAAGTAATATTCTCCCTCTTAATGATAATAATAACAGCAACAACAACAACAAACAAACAAACAAAGTAAACACAACTATGAATTCAAGATATTTCAACAACCTCACATTCCTTACAGAGAGAGAGAGAGAGAGAGAGAGAGAGAGAGAGGAAAATTACAATAAAAAAAAAAAGAAAACAAATATCAAAAACACCACTTCTACATCTACATATTTTCCCTCAATCAGCACCAAAGGAAGCGGAGATGCGGGACTATGGTAATGCCCCTTTTAATATTAGACTCACCTGCTGCTCTGATACCTGGAATACCTGTGCACCTTTCATCACTTTACCTGGACGTGTGATGGGAAGTATTTTTAGTACCTGTTAATTGGCTGCCTGCTTGCCCTTCCTGAAACTCGAATATATTGAATTTACTGAAGAAAAAAAAGAGAAGAGTAAAAAGTAGTGAGGGATTAAAGGGAAGTTAAAGGGAGAGGGTTGATAGACATTGTAAGTGAAGTTGAATAGGTGATAGAAGAGGAAATGATAGATTGAAGTTTCCAAAGAATAA
>NC_087176.1:3735000-3805000 GCF_035594125.1 Scylla paramamosain
CGTTCTCATATGTTTTCTTCGTTCTTCTTCTTCTTCTTGTTCCTCTTCTTGTTCTTCTTCTTCTTGTTCTTCTTCTCCTTCTCCTCCTCCTCCTCCTCCTCCTCCTCCTCCTCCTCCTCCTCCTCCTCCTCCTCCTCCTCCTCCTCCTCCTCCTCCTCCTCCTCCTCCTCCTCCTCCTCCAAACCACACATCAACATAAACACACAAATCTGACATTTCCTGGTTTTCACTTAATTCTTCATGATAAGCTTCTTACCTTTATCTGTCCAAAGACCCTTCCTTGAAATTCTGTTTCTCCTCACTTGTAATTACCTTGCGCGCAGGTGTGTTAATTGCTGCCTTTTGCTTTAGAGGAAGAGGGGAAAACGTGGAGAAAGAAGATGAAGAGGAGGAGGAGGAGGAGGAATGACAAATTACTCGTATAATGTGTACGTGTGTTTATCATATTTTTCTCTCTTTCTTTTCTTCTCTCTTTCTTTTCTTTTTGTACACTTTTCTTGATCTTGTTTATATTCCTTCTTTTATATATAGGGCATCATATGATCTCCCTTTTGTGTCTTCCACTTATAATTGATAAGTTTTTTTTCTACCTTTTTTTTTCTTTACGTTTTGTTTTGTGATACTTGTGTTGTTTTGCGAAAAGCGTCAGGCATATGAAAGGTTCTCTCTCTCTCTCTCTCTCTCTCTCTCTCTCTCTCTCTCTCTCTCTCTCTCTCTCTCTCTCTCTCTCTCTCTCTCTCTCTCTCTCTCTCTCTCTCTCTCTCTCTCTCTCTCTCTCTCTCTCTCTCTCTCTCTCTCTCTCTCTCTCTCTCCAGCAGCTGATTAGCACATCAAGGTGAATTTTTACCTGTGCCTCACGCCCACACATCTCATTAGTTACCTGTCCGTCTTATGCTCTCACAATATCCTCCTCCTCCTCCTCCTCCTCCTCCTCCTCCTCCTCCTCCTCCTCCTCCTCCTCCTCCTCTTCACTTCTTCCTCTTCCTCCTCACTTTCATTCATTCTCACCTTTGAACCGTAGCGATTTTTTACCTGGCGAATGTGACGCGTCCTTAAAAATACAGCTCCTCCTCCTCCTCCTCCTCCTCCTCCTGTCCTGCTACCCTCCCGTAATGAGACGAGGAGCAAAACACGTCGCCGGGATGAATTTTGGAGCTTTCTGACTATTATTGCATACTCCGTGGCATGGAAAACACGTCATGACATTTTGTGAGAGAGGATCCACTGCTTATGAAGTGTTTCTGAAGCTAATCCCTCCACTAGTTAGATATCTTTTCATACAGGGTTTGCTTCGTATATTCTGATGGATTTTTTGCAGCTTCCCTTATTTCTTTTTCGTTTTCCTTTTATTATTAACTAAATGCGTACATAGTTTTTCATGCAGGGACAGCCGCGTGTATTCCTGATGGCTTGTTGTGGCTATTCTTATTTGTTTTATGTTCTTTTGTTCTTATTCACCAAATACGTCTGTTTTCAATTAATGCTTCAACTATCATAACCTAACTCACCATCATACAATACTTAAACTTTCATAACCTAACTCACTACATTCGTCTGTCATCACACAACACTTACATCACAAACGAACTCGCCTCCATCACATTTCCTTCCTAGTGAGTGCATTTAGTTGTACCTCTTCGTCTTCCTGTAGCTCATCTTCGTCCTGTAAAGATGCTGTGTCTCGCAAGGTCGATTCATCAGGCAAGTCTTTGATGCTTCGGGTGGATGTGAAACCGAAAATCCTCAAAGATGTGCTAACCTAACCTAACCCAATGTATCTTAACCTAACCTAACCTATCTTAACCTAACCTAACGTATCCTAACCTAACCTAACCTAACCTAACCTAACTTAACCTAACCCAATGTATCTTAACCTAACCTAACCTATCTTAACCTAACCTAACGTATCCTAACCTAACCTAACCTAACCTAACCTAACCTAACCCAATGTATCTTAACCTAACCTAACCTATCTTAACTTAACCTAACGTATCCTAACCTAACCTAACCTAACGTATCGTAACCTAACCTAACTTAACGTATCCTAACCTAACCTAATCTAACGTAACCTAACGTATCCTAACCTAACCTAATCTAACTAACCTAACTTAACCTAACTAACCTAACTTAACGTATGCTAACCTAACCTAACGTATCCTAACCTAACCTAACCTAACGTATCGTAACCTAACCTAACTTAACGTATCCTAACCTAACATAATCTAACGTAACCTAACGTATCCTAACCTAACCTAATCTAACTAACCTAACTTAACCTAACTAACCTAACTTAACGTATGCTAACCTAACCTAACGTAACGTAACCGAACTAAAGGCTGACTTAACTAATCTTCCAGTTCTTCCATTCCTTCTAAATGAGAAGGAGCTAATAGAAACGTGAAAATAATTGACAGATAAGGAAAGAAAAGGAAAAGGAAAGAAGAATGTGTAATAAAGGACATGATTTTCCTTTTCCCCTCTGGTTGATGCGAGCTGAAGGGAAAGTAGGAAAAGTGATAAACGTGAAAGAAAGAAGTGATGATAACTATAATAGATAAGGAAGTAGAATGACAGAAGGACGTGTAATAAAAGGACACGATATTTTTTTCCTTCAGTTTAAGATGAAAGAAAAACTATGAAAAGTGATAGAAGTGATAATGACAACTAGATAAGGAAAGACAAGGATGTGTAATAGAGCATATTTTTTTCCTGGTTGAGCCGAACTGAAAGGAAGGTAGATAAAAGTGGACAAGAGAAGAATGAACGTATGGTGGTGAAGTTAATGAAGTGAAGTGTGATAGACGGAGAGATGAGGTGCGTGAAGCGTAGTAAGAGCTGAAAATATGATACTTGTATGAATGGCGATGTGCTGTATTAAAGAGAAGGTGTGCTTAAAGAGAGAGAGAGAGAGAGAGAGAGAGAGAGAGAGAGAGAGAGAGAGAGAGAGAGAGAGAGAGAGAGAGAGAGAGAGAGAGAGAGAGAGAGAGAGAGAGAATATGCGGATGCTAACATTTAATTCATACATTCGTTATGCAAAACTTGAGTAAATAGTTTTTATCTTTTATTTTATTTTTGCGTTGATTCGTGTGCTTTGATCTGACGAGAGAGAGAGAGAGAGAGAGAGAGAGAGAGAGAGAGAGAGAGAGAGAGAGAGAGAGAGAGAGAGAGAGAGAGAGAGAGAGACTTATCTTCCTTCAGATACCTCGGTTTTATGTTATGTTCACTAAAACCACTGAAAAAAAAAAATGTTATGAATTATTTTGTTCTGTAACATGAAGATTTTGCCCAACAATGTGCTAACCTAACTTAACTACATGCTAACATAATCTAACCTTACCGAACCTAACCAAACCTAACTTAACCTAACCAAACTTAACCTAACCTAACCAAACCTAACCTAACCAAACCTAACTTAACCTAACCTAACTAAACTTAACCAAACCTAGCCGAACCTAACTTAACCTAACCTAACCAAACAACTTAACCTAACCTAACCTAGCCGAACTACATACTAACCTAACCAAACCTTGCAATTCTTCCATTCCTTCTAATTGAATCACATCTTATTTCATCCTTCCAGTCTATTCAGTGTTGCCAATTCCATCATATTCATTTCACCCTTACAGTTCTTTAATTTCGTCATGTATACTTCACTCCTCCAGTTCATTCCAGTTCTAATTCCAGTTCATTCCAGTTCCAATTCCTGTTCATTCCAGTTCCAATTCTAGTTCATTCCAGTTCTAATTCCAGTTCCAGCTCTAATTCCAGTTCCTTCCAGCTCTAATTCCAGTTCATTCCAGTTCTAATTCAAGTTCATTCCAGTTCCAATTCCAGTTCCTTCCAGCTCAAATTCCAGTTCATTCCAGCTCTAATTCCTGTTCATTCCAGTTCTAATTCCAGTTTCAGTTCTCATTCCAGTTCATTCCAGTTCATTCCAGTCTTTTAATTTCATCATAAGCACTTCATTTTTCCGGTTCTTCCAGTCCTAATTTCATCATATTCCATCTTTCCATTCTTCCTGTTATTCATATCATTATCATCCCTCCAGTTCTCCTAGTTCCTAATTCCATCAAATCTATTTAATTATTCCAGTTCCAATTTCATCATATTTCAATTTTCCAGTTCTTCCAGTCGTAACTCCCTCATATTTCACCTGTTCAGTCTTTCCAGCTCCGCCGTTTCTGTAATATTCAGTTCTTCCACTCCTTTTAAGCCTGTCATATCCGTTCCATGCTTCCACTTTTGTCAATTCCATCATACTGTTTATTTTACCCCTCCAGTATTTTCCTTTTCTTATTCCACCATGTTTATTGCGTTCCAGTCCTTTCAGTCACAACATTTCATCATTCCGGTTGTAATTCTATCATTCATTTTTACTCTTACGGTCTTCTTTACTTCTTTATTTTTTTTTTCATTTATTATATTGTGAAGCTTCAGCCAAAAAGAATTTCTGTTTGTATTCTACAACGAACTGACAACAAAGTAATCTATCTTTCTATCTATCTGTCAGTCTATCCATCTATCTATCTATCTGTCTGTCTGTCTGTCTGTCTATTTAACTATCTATCTATCTACCCATCTGTCTATCCATCTATCTACCAATCTATCTATCTATCAATCTTATCATATTCATCCCTCAGCTTCTTCTAAGTAAGCGTCCCCCTTGAACTTGAGAGTCATCTGGCGGTGTAAAGTGAAGATGGTAGTGCTTGTGGTTAAGTGTTTACGTGTGTGTGGCAGCGGCAGCAAGAGGAAGATGAGGAGGAGGAAAATAGGGATGAGAAAATGAAAAGGAGAAATGCAGGAAATAATAAGTCCAACAATTGAGAAAGATGGAGAGGAAAGAAATGAAGATAAAAAGAGCGAACAGGAGATAGGAAGAGGAAGAGGAGGAAGAGGAGGAACAGGAAGAGGGGAAGCTGAATAGGTCTAATAATTGAACAGGATGGAGGGAGGGTAAGAGAGAGAGAGAGAGAGAGAGAGAGAGAGAGAGAGAGAGAGAGAGAGAGAGAGAGAGAGAGAGAGTAAAAATAACACAATAAGCTACAAAACAAAACAAGAGACAAATAACATCAAAAATAAAGAAAGAAAACTAAGCAATAAACAACAGGAAAACGAGGAGGAAAAGACTAAGAACAACAAACATAAAGAAGGAAAATAAAAAATAAAGGAAAAACAAATAAAAAAAAAACAATAGAGAAAGAAGGAAGACAAGAGGGAGAAAGAGAACTGAGAGAACTGGGCGTGACTTGAGGTAGAGAAAAGTGAGAGTGAGAGGCTGTGTGAGGGGAAGTGGGAGTTGACGTGTTGTTTTCGTTTTCTGTTCTTCATGGAGTGGGGGACTGAGTGACTTAAGGGTTATAGCACGTAGACTAAGACACCTATTATGACCCTTAGAGAGAGAGAGAGAGAGAGAGAAGAGGGGGGAGACGTACCACAAGCTGTGTTCTCTATCTCGTGTCATCAGTCTGTCAAATTCTGCAGAAAAAAAAAAAAAGGAAAATAGGAAAAAGAATACAAAAATCCACTAAAAATAGGAATAAACGGGAAAGTTATTAATGAAATGACGCTTCTATAAAATTTAAAATCTTTTCTTCTTTAATTTTTTTTCCTACTTTATTTTTGTTTTACTTAATTCATTTGCGTATTCTATTATTTTCATTATTATTATTTATTCATGTATATTATTCACTTATATTTATTTTATTTGTATTTTATTTTATTTTACTTTATTTTTACTTATTTAATCCCGTACGTTCCTCTATTTTATTTTTCTATTCATCTCTCTTGTTTTCCTGTACCTTCCTCCATTTGTCCCTTGAAAACCCCCATATCTTTCCTTCCCTAGAGATCTGTTCCATCTTTTTTGTGTTTTCCTCTCCCTCTCACTCTGCCTCTCTTTTTCATGACTGCAGTGTAGGGGAGAGAGCTGGGGAGAGCTGGCCTGGGGTGGGGTGGGTGGGGGGTGTGTTGTCACTTTTCTGTCCTGTTATACTCGTAGGAAATATCAATAAAGGTGTAGTTCCAGCCAGACAGGTGATCTTGTTATGTCTCATGGGTACTGTCTTGTGCTTTGTTCTCTTGTTCTTTGTGTTCTTGTGTGTTGTCTTGTTTTTCTTGTTCTTCCTCTAGTGTTTTTTTTTTTTTTGTGTTCTTGTGTGTTGTCTCGTTCTTCTTGTTCTTCCTCTTGTTCCGGTGTTCTCTTGCTTCCTAGTGTTATTTGTTCTTGTTCTTCTTTCTCCTCGTTCTTATTTTTAGTCTCATCATCATCAATATTCTTATCCTCATCGTCGCTTTCCATCTTTCTCTTACTACTACTACTACTACTACTACTACGAATAATAATAATAATAATGATAATTATAATAACAATAATAATGATAATGATAATAATAATAGTAGTAACAGTAGTAGTAGTAGTAGTAGTAGTAGTAGTAGTAGTAGTAGTAGTAGTAATAGTAATAGTAGGAACAGTAGTAGTAGTAGTAGTAGTAGTAGTAGTAGTAGTAGTAGTAGTCGTAGTAGTAGTTGAAGCAGTAATAGTAATAGTAGCAGCAATAATTTTCTCTAACAAAAAAGAACAACAATTACTACTACTACTACTATTACCACCACTACCACCACTACCACCACCACCACCACCACCGCCACTGCACCTTTACAACGCAGTGTAATCCTCTTTGCTCTTCGCCGCAGCTTTGGGTGACGCCCTTTGATATGTTTTGTCCCTGGTGCCTTGGGGGGCGTGCGCTGAGGCTGCCGGGGATGGGTGGCCCGCTGGCAGCCCTGGGGATCGTGGGGCTTAAGGGACTGGTTCAATAAATCCCTCTCTACCCCCCATAATTCCCCCTTCCCCCTTCCCACCTGTAGGTCTCGGTCTGGGCAAAGGAATCTGAAGTCAAGAGCACTGTGAACTGAGGCTCCTTTCACACGACGCCACCAGTGACCTCAATGTGAAGGGTCGAGTAACAGGTGACCGCCACCGACTCGTGCTGTCCCTTCTCAAGCTTGTCGGTGGAAAGAATGGCGTCAAAGGAGGAGCTGCTTCTCTTTACTTTGCTGAGCAGGAAAAAGAAACTCTCGAAAGGCAACACTTGTCCATCAGATGATATTGTCCGGAATAGACAGATGCCTGTATTCTGAATCGCCTTTTTCTCCAACCACGGTTATTTTCCAAGGCCACAGAATGATTAGCCGGGTTCTCAACGGTGTTTCTGCTCTTAATAATATAAAAGTTTCGTTAGTCTGTCGTTAATGCCATAAAAACATCCTTAAAAATCCGTGTAACTTCAACTAGAGTCTTGGGAATGTAATGAAGGTACAGCGTGCCAGTGTTTCAGAATAGGTCCATAGTAAATTTACTGCCATCTGACGGTCGTACGCAGAATTAAAATAGAGAACGGGTGGCTTTATGCGTGACTCACTCATTTATGGTGTTTGTAATTTTATTTCTCTTTCTCTTTACTTTATTATTTATTGCTATTTTGAATACCCTTCGCTACAAACTCAGAATAAATACATAGGATTAAACACACCAAAAAAGTCCTGTATAGTGTTTTCAATTGAGTATCCCTCGTACAGGCTCCTCATGAGCACAGAGGACTAACCCACCCCTCCTCCTCCCTCCAGAACAAGGCTCCCTCACCATCCTCCGGCGCTCCAGCAGCAGGACTCTGAGTGGCCGTGGCCCACGGAACTCCTCCCAGAGCGATGTGGACGCAGCAGACGCCGTGGACCTGCTGCAGGATGCCCTCCCCGCAGTGGACACGCCGGAATCCTGCGAGAAGGCCGCGCTCAGGTAATTAATTGTGCTCTTCGTCAGGTGTATTCGTTACCTGGGAATTGTTTTGCTTGGTTTTTCAAGTTTTTATGTTCTTCAGGTACTTCTACAGATGAAAGGTTGTCTACAGGTTACATCACAGATACTTCTGGTAAGAGCTCTGTTACAGGTATTTCTACAGGTGGAAATTTATTCACAGATAATAATACTATAGGTAAAATTTTATCTACAGGTAATATTACAGGTTCTTCTACAGGTAAAAACCCATCCATATACAGGTAATATTTCTACTTTTACAGGTATTATTGCATATACTTCTACAATTTAAGTTCATTACATTACAGGTGCGACCACAGATAAAAAAAAATAAATACAAAAAAAAACACTTGCCACAACAGGTGTATAATTCTACAAGTAAAAACTGACTAGGTTCTACAGGTAATGGTACAATGTGATGCTTCAGGTAATTGTTCCCCAGGCGTTCCCACTCACGTGCTTTCTTCACTTCAAAAATGATTTAGCTTAATTTTTAAAAACTCATTAAATACACTGTCGTTTTAATCATTATTCTTTGGCTGATCCTCAGAACTAATTAACTCTTGAACTGAAACTCTACTAATCTCTCTCTCTCTCTCTCTCTCTCTCTCTCTCTCTCTCTCTCTCTCTCTCTCTCTCTCTCTCTCTCTGACTGACGGGAAAAATTTTGGGAGAGGAAAAATTAAGGAGGAAACGAGATGATCTTGTTACTCTCCAACGCCTCACTTCCTCTCACTTCCTCTCCTCTAAGCATCAATAGGAATTACACTGATCCTGTTATTCAGTGTCGTGTACTCACCTTCCTTCCTGCTTGCCCTCCTGCTTTCCTTCTTTCCTTCCTGCCTGTCTTCCTTCCTTCCTTCCTTCCTTCCTTCCTTCCTTCCTTCCTTCCTTCCTTCCTTCCTTCTTTCAGAGTCACTTAGGGCAGCTGTTTCACGATTTTTTAGTGTTTACTCTGGTACGTCTGTAAATCAATGCGTTATGAAGAAACTTAACAGATGGTTGGGTTAGTTATTGTTGATGTTCTTATTCTTTTCGTTCCTTCTCCTCCTCCTCCTCCTCCTCTTCCTCCTCCTCCTCCTTTAAGTGAATATTTTATGAAGCAACACAGTAAATGGTAGTTCTTTTTTCTTGTTCTTGTTTTTTTCTTGTTGCAGTTGTTCTTGTTCTTCCTCTTCTAGTAGTAGTAGCTAGTTAGAAGTTCCCAAACAACCTTGCAGTCATATTTTTTTTTTTTTTTATCGTCTTAGTTAATTGGTTGGTTAGACTTATTTCTCAAACACCCTTGCAAGGACTTAAAGATCAGTTGTTTAGTTATCTTCCGCCTCCTCCTTCGACTCCTGTTTCAACTACTACTACTACTACTGCTACTACAAATACGACTCCCACTATTAAAATTACTACTGCTACGACTACGGCTCCTATTAAAATTGCTACAACAATAATTACTATTACTACTACTACTACTACTACTACTACAGGTGCATGCTAATCAATTTCTCCCCTTCCCCATCCCCCAGGTTACGTGCCCTGCTGCGCCACCTGCAGGAGGGCGAGGTGGCGGTGGGGGTGTTACAGAAGAACCTGCAGTACGCCGCTGATGTGCTTGACTCAATATATGTGGAGGAAACGAAGTGCGTATCTTTCTAACTTTTCCTCTCATTCCTTATTTTCCTGCGTGATTTTCCTCTCGCCTTATTTTCCTGCAAATTTTTCTTCCGTCTTATTTTTTTTTTTTCTCAGTGATTTTCCTTCGTAATTTTCCTCCCTTGTCTGTTGTTTTCCTTCTTCTTGACTTGTTTTTTCCTCCAGTTTTCCTCCCTGGTATTATTTTCCTCTGGCTTTCCTCCCTTGCCTTGTTTTTTTTTTCTCCGTAACTTTTTTCCTTTGCCTTCTTTTCCTTCACAACTTTCTTCCCTTTTGTCTTATTTTCCTGCAGATTTTCCTCCCCTGTTTTATTTTCCTCTGATTTTTCTTCGTTACTTTCCTCCCTTGTCTTATTTTCCTTCCTCTTGCCTTACTTTTTCCTTTAACTTTCCTCCTTTGTCTTGTTTTCCTCTAACTTTCCTCCGTTGTCTCATTTTCCTCCATAATTTTCCTCTATTGCTATGTTTTTCTTCCAAAATTTTCCTTTTTCTGACTTTCCTCTCTCGCTCTTCCGTATCTTGTCTTTTCTTTCCTTCCCTTCTTACTTTCCTCCAATTTCCTTCACAAGTTTCCTCCCTTGGGTTACTTTCCTCCAAAACTTTCCTCCCTCTTGACTCCTTCCCTTCCTTGTCTTATTTTCCTTCCTTTGTCTTAATTTTCCTTCAAACTTTCCTCCTTTCCCTTCTTTTCTTCCCTAAACTTTTTCCTTTCTCTCTCTCTCTCTCTCTCTCTCTCTCTCTCTCTCTCTCTCTCTCTCTCTCTCTCTCTCTCTCTCTCTCTCTCTCTCTCTCTCTCTCTCTCTCTCTCTCTCTCCTTTTACAATTGCGTCTTTTTTGCCCTCTCCTTTCTTTTCCTCCACTTGTACTTTCCTCCTCCTTTTCCTCCTCCTCCTCCTCCTCCTCCTCCTCCTCCTCCTCCTCCTCCTCCCTAAACAATCCCTCTCTCTTTTTCTTTTTCTTTCCTCATCTATTATTTTCTTCTCTTTTTTTATATACTTCCTTGTCTTTTTCTTCTTCTCTTCTTTATCCTCCTCCTACTCCTTCTCCTCCTTCTGTTCCACCAAATTATTATTCTCGTCTTTCCTTCTTTCCCTTTTTTTAGCATAAGTGTGAGAAAGAGAATGTTTCTACGTAACTTGTGAAGAGTGAATGGTTTTTCCTCCTCCTCCTCCTCCTCCTCCTCCTCCTCCTCCTCCTCCTCCTCCTCCTCCTCCTCACACCTTTGCTTACTTGATCTGTAATTTAAGTGCTGCTTAAAAAAATGTACAGGAACCTTCGTGAGTCTTCCTCCTCCTCCTCCTCCTCCTCCTCCTCCTCCTCCTCCTCCTCCTCCTCCTCCTCCTCCTCCATGACTCTTCACGCCTCCTTACCTCCTCCCTACTTTGTATTCTCTCTCTCTCTCTCTCTCTCTCTCTCTCTCTCTCTCTCTCTCTCTCTCTCTCTCTCTCTCTCTCTCTCTCTCTCAGGCATGTGCTGTATATACTCGTTATCCCCCCTAACCCCCCTCTTGTTCCCCCCATCTTCCTTGTGACTTGTGCGTGCGTGTGTTTGTTTCTTGTTGTCTGTCTGTCTGTCTGTCTGTCTGTCTGTCTGTCTGTATTTACTATATAGTCCTGATTTGGTCTCAGGTGTTTGTTCGTTTGTTTGTTTGTTTGTTTGTCTCGTTTCTTTTGTTTTGTTTGTTTGTCTCGTGTTTCATTTTTTTTTTCGTTCTGTGACTTGTCTCCGTTTTCTGTTTCGTGTTCTCCCCTTTTTTTCAGTAACGTGTATTTTTTTTTTTTTTACGTATTCACATTATATATACACGTGTACACTCTTTAATTCAGCGTGTGTGCGTGTGTGCAGGTTGATTATTCACGCTTCTCGTGTGTGTGTGTGTGTGTGTGTGTGTGTGTGTGTGTGTGTTGAGGGAAGACATCACTAATTTGTACGTAAATGCATGAAAGGCGTTCACAGCAGACTAAAGGATAGGAGAAATGAACCTTGTGATGTGTAGAGGTGGTGGTGGTGGTGGTGGTGATGGTGGTGGTGGTGGTGGTGGTGGTGGTGGTGGTGGTGGCGGGAGAAATAATAGTGATAGTAATAGTAAGAAAGAAAAGAAAAGAATAGATGGATAGAAAGGAAGAGGAGTAAGAGGAGGCGGAAAATTAGGAGAGAGAGAGAGAGAGAGAGAGAGAGAGAGAGAGAGAGAGAGAGAGAGAGAGAGAGAGAGAGAGAGAGAGAGAGAGAGAGAGAGAATATATGAGGTAAGGACTCGATTATCTCTCCCTCCCTTCCTCCCTCCCTCCTCCCCTCTCTTCTTTCCTTCCTCTCTCCTTCTCTCCTTCCTTTCCTCCCTCTCCCTTCCCTCCCTCTCTGACCTATTTCTCCCTTTCTGGCGGCGGAATCTTCCCCCCCCTACCCCAACGAGAGAGAGAGAGAGAGAGAGAGAGAGAGAGAGAGAGAGAGAGAGAGAGAGAGAGAGAGAGAGAGAGAGAGATAAACCCTCTTGGTAGAGTTGGCCAGATGACAGTGTTCATAACTCACGCAGGAGACGCAGAAGGAGTGATGAGCAGGTGTGACTTAATCAGGTGTGTTGCAGAGTTGTCAGGTGTGCATCAGAGGGAACAGGTGTGGAATGCGTGGGGGTGAAGGTTTGGATAGACAGATGTGGAGGAATTGGGTTGGTTAGTGTGTGTGGGGAGAAATGGGAAGTTTGGGTGAATGTGGTGATGGGAAGGAAAGAAAAGGGGAGATTAAAATGTAGAGAAAGTATTTAATGACTTTTTTTCTTTTTAGAGGGAAATGTTTAGAAATTTAGATGAAGATGAGGGAAATAGGGAATGAATGAGAAGCATTACACACACACACACACACACACACACACACACACACACACACACACACACACACACACACACACACACACACACAGCTAGGTAAGTAGGCAGGTATTACATATTTCTTCTTTCTGCTAGTTATTGTACAAACCTTACATTTCTTATTATTACTTTCTTATTGTTACATATTACTATTACTCTCTTACTTTGTACTATTATTTAATGGTATATTTTTGCCATTTAACCTTTTTTTTCTCAGTATCACATTCCGTTTCACTACTACTACTACTACTACTACTACTACAAACACCATTGACTCCTTTCACTACTAATACTACTCCTACCACCACCATCACCACCACCACCACTAATACAAACATTCCAACGACTTTCATATAGACACACCAAACCTTCGTAAAATAAGATAAGCTTCAGTAATCTTGATGCAGACTGGAAAACATGATCAGGCTGGCATCTCGAAGCTTACACATCCTCAGATAAAACACAGAAATGGCGTTTCGTGGCGCAGTGCCAAGTTGGTGGTGTTTCGCTCAGCCCCTCCACAATGTCCTCCTCCTCTTCGTAAGCCTTTCACTACTTTAATCGCACTTCTCCTTAATTACTAACAACTATGAGACATCTTTCCTTGTTCGACACCCGCCTCCATTGTATTGGTTAGAAATTGCTAAATGTACTCTCTCTCTCTCTCTCTCTCTCTCTCTCTCTCTCTCTCTCTCTCTCTCTCTCTCTCTCTTTACCCGTTCTTTCTTGTAGATGCTTATTAAAGACTGAATACATTGCTTTTACTGAATTATCGGTTATCACAGTGAGAGGTTTAGCTTAGTCCACTCTGACGCAACACACACACACACACACACACACACACACACACACACACACACACACACACACACACACACTCCGGTTTTATTTATGTAGTTGAATATCCTTAACTGTGATTCATGTATTGTTTGTCTTCCTCTTCCTTCTTCCCTCCCTCTTGTGAGTTACTTCACTGTCTTCCCTCCTCCTCCTCCTCCTCCTCCTCCTCCTCCTCCTCCTCCTCCTCCTCCTCCTCCTCCTCCTCCTCCCCCTTATCCTCTTTCTCCTCTTCCTCTTCTTCATTTTCCTCCCTACAATCCCAACTTTGGTTTCCCAGTGAAATACAAAGTTTATCATGTAAGTCTCTCTCTCTCTCTCTCTCTCTCTCTCTCTCTCTCTCTCTCTCTCTCTCTCTCTCTCTCTCTCTCTCTCTCTCTCTCTCTCTCTCTCGTGGGACAGAGACTTAGAGTTATCTCATCACGTGGCATTTGGTGGTAAGTTTTCTGTCATGGTTTTTATGGGTAACTTTTTCAAATCTCCCTCTTTTGCATGTGGTCGGTAATCTTAACTCTATACATATATTATAAAGAGTATTAAAATGCAAGATTATGCACCAATATTTTTTTTTTTTTTTAACTCATCCTTCCAAATGTTTCCCGCCCTTTCTTCTCCACTCTTGCCCACGTGTTTCTCTAAAATGCGAGATGGAAATTTCTTGCGTTTTCTTCTTCCACCTTTTTCACTTTTTTTTTCTTTTTGAATGTGTGATATTTTGAGTGTTTTGGTGTGATGATTATTATTATTATTATTATTTATTTATTTATTTTTTTTTTTTTACTTTTTCTAGTCCTTTTTAAAGTGGGTTATTTCTTTTTCCATGATTTTTTTTTTTTTTGATGATTAGAGTTAATGTTATTGTTGTTTAATTGTTTGGTATCTTTTTCACTGTTTTTTTTGGTGTCAGTTTGGCAACTATTCCTGTTATTTGTTCTTTTCATCCTTAAATCGTAAAGTTAGTCTCGTTTTCATGTTTTTGTTTTACACTTTTTTTTTTTATCTTTTACCTTTCATTATTGTTAAGCCAAAATTATGTCTACTTACTTTCCTTAAAATTACCATAGTTTTTTGTCTTGTTTTCACTTAGTTTAGTTTTCTTTTAATTTTTTATTTAGTCATATCTGTTTACTTTCCTTGAATTACTATTGTTTTCACACCTTATTTACACTTTTATTTTTTTCCTTTAACTTTCCTTTTCATTAAGCCTTAAAATCACTATTGTTTTCATGTCTTCTTTACACTTTTTTTCCTTCTTTTTTTTTCATTAAACCAAAGTTATGTCTGCTTACTTTCGTGTCTTTAATGCTTGCCACTTGATTTCACTCATTAACTGGTAATCTTGGCCTCCCCTCGTGTGCTAAGGTGCGGGGCATACCTTTCATGAACCCCCCTTCAATTTAAAGTACGTATCCCTTGTTTAAATGTTACGTTCTCTTATTCGTGTACCGCATTTGCTATTTGTTGTTGTTTTTTATACGTTTTACGTAATCTACTATTCTGTTTTCTTTCATATTACTTTCATTTCTCTGTTTCTTTATCTAGTTTTCTCTCTGTTCTCTTTGGCTTTGTTTTTCCTTTTCTTATCTTTGTTTTTTTTTTTGTCATTCTCTCTCTCTCTCTCTCTCTCTCTCTCTCTCTCTCTCTCTCTCTCTCTCTCTCTCTCTCTCTCTCTCTCTCTCTCTCTCTCTCTCTCTCTCTGCAATAAGCACCCGCTATGTAGAAGTAATTTTGCAATTTGTAAATAATGGAATTGCAAGCTTTTTTGGGTATCTTGTTTCCAAACGAGTACTCTCTCTCTCTCTCTCTCTCTCTCTCTCTCTCTCTCTCTCTCTCTCTCTCTCTCTCTCTCTCTCTCTCTCTCTCACCTGATTTTTTACTGATAAGTCACCTATGAACATCAAATTATCTTGTCCATGGCTTCCTCTCACCTTGTCTTGACTGATTCACCTGTAACACCTGCTCTTGATGATCTCACCTGCCTCTTAATTAGCTCTCACTTTGCCCCTACCTTTAATATTCTCACCTGAACTGAATTACCTCTTAATTGCCTCTTACTCTCCGTGTCCCCTCATAGCTCTTCTTCACCTGCTCGACCCTTGCCTCCTGCTGCTGCTGCTGCTGTCACTTCCTCTCTTCAGCAGGTCTGAGACGACGAAGGATCGAGCTATTACCATCAGCCTGGGACCCCCCACCAAGAAGGGGCGTCGACCCCCCTCTCCGCCGTCGCTCTTGCCTCCAGGTTAAAAAAAAGAGAGAGAACATACATACACATGAACACGTATTGCCTATAAAGTTGTCGGTTGTGTTTTTACGGATTTTTCACTTAGTTTTGGTCTGGCAGATGAGATTGTATTGATTTTTTGGTATTTAACGTTGTATTTTTCATTCCTATACACGTCACTATCTTTGCAATGTGCTATTTTTAACCTAACCTAACGAATGATCATCGAACTCACCACTATCAAGACGTGTATTATAATTGCAAAAGTAATGACACCTATAGCAATAAAATCTACAACATTATCTACCAAACATACTGAAGTCACGTGTGCCAGATTAGGACACGTGCATTTCTGTAATCAAAACCGAAATACCCAATTGAGTTCAAACCACCAGCCCTTCGATCCTGCCCCGTAATGACACGCAGACACACACTGACCCCGTGAGGAAGACTAACATAGTAACCCCTTCAAGTCCCTTCGTGATGCCGTTTTCTTTAGCAAGAGCAACTCGTGAATGTCTAGCGGGGAGCCTCCTTTTCTAGTCCTCCCAGTGATTTTTTAACGTAGAAAATGTAAAGAATTTAGTGTAATAGAATCTTTATGACCACTTCCTGTACTTTCACGTATATAAATGAAACTTACCACTGGCTGATTTAAGTGTAAAGTAGCAGAACTCCCACTCATATTCCCAGTATTGTATTAATGTACCCTTGATAAGATTTGGGTGACGTCAGTAGGACAAAACATCTAAAGTAGCACAAAAAGATTAAAATGAACACCTCTTTATTGTTGTAATGTACCAGAACAACCACTGATATTCCCAGACGTTCTTTAATAGATTAATGTACCCTTGATAAGATTTGGGTGACATCAGTAGGACAAAAACAAAGTAGCACAAAAAAAATATATATTAAATGACTACCTCTTTATTGTTGTAATGTACCAGAACAACCACTAATATTCTCAAATTCCCCGTAGTATATTCATGTACCCGTGAGCATACTGAGGTCACGGGGACAGAAAATGACACATGGTAAAAAACATTAAACGAGTACATACTTGTTATAATGGACCATAAATCTAATATTCCTAAATGTCCCATAATATAACAGACCTCTGATGTGCTACCCTTGATCAGACTCGGCTTACGTTAACAAGTAGAAGACACTCAGTACGAGTATATAAATTTAAACCAGTACCTCCTTACGCAGCGCCGAGTGAACCAAAACAACTCCAGTGCTTAAAACATACAGTCACTCAATTAAGTGTGTACTGGGGATTCACTGACTGCCCTTCCCCCTCCCATCTTGCCTTGCCTACTTGGTGGTAGCATAAAGAAGTGGCGTAGTTCCATAGACGAGAGACATAATAGTAAAAAGATGATCTAGTTTTCCTTTCCCATATGGTATCATAGTTTCCCTTACCGAAGAAGAAAGAAAATGCTGTAAAAAGCACCGTTTCTTCTCTTACTTTTTGAAATAGTGTAGTTTTTTTCCCCCTTCCCATTTTTTTTTTCTTTAATATTTAGATCCCTTTACTTAAACTTCCCGTGTTTAAGAGAGGATTACGTTTTTAAGTTTCCTTTCCTCCCTTTGAAAGAGTTACCATAATAAATCGATCGTTTATTTGAAGGGATAAAGGATGTCATTTTCCGTTCCCTGTGCGAAATTAAATAGATTTTTGGTTACCAGTTAAAAAAAAAAAAAAAAAGGACACAGACAATTATATTTACATTTTTAAGAACACATAAGCAAATACTAGAAAAGAAAATAACGCTAATAAATACAAACCAAAATATTAATAATAATAATAACAATAATGATAATAATAATAATAATAATAATAATAATAATAATAATAATAATAATAATAATAATAATAATAATAATAATAATAAACAAGAACAAGTACACCTAATTAAACCTGTAATTGCAACCGGGGTAATTAAGCACTAATCACCTGAAATGAGGGAGACTTACACGGGCGCCACTTCACCTCAATTACCTGTAGTCATTAGCGGGAATCATTAGGCAGACAAAACAAGTCTGTCCTGCCTGAAAAAGAGAGAGAGAGAGAGAGAGAGAGAGAGAGAGAGAGAGAGAGAGAGAGAGAGAGAGAGAGAGAGAGAGAGGTAAGGTTTATGATTGTAAGGTGAGGTTAGGGTAAGTTAGGTTAGTTGAAATAAAATTAACAATATGATAGATGATTTTAGGTTAGATAAGGTGAGATTAAGTGAAGATAAATTAGGTTAGGTTAGGTTAGGTTAGGTTAGGTTAGATTGGGTTGGTTAGGTGAGGTAGGGTTAAGTTAAGTTAGGTCTGGTTTAGTTAGGATAAGTTATATGAATCATGTTAGATTGTATTAGATTACGCAAACTAAAAATATGATAGGTGATGTTAGATTAGGTTAAACTAAAAACAAGATAGTTAGGTTAAGTTACATTAGGTGTGAGGTTAAACTAAGAAAACGGTAAGTGATGTTAGGTTATTGAAGTGTGTGTGTGTGTGTATGTGTGTGTGTGCGTGCGTGTGTGTGTCGCGAAGGCAGGAAGGAAGCAATTTACCAGTTTCTAATACCCTGTCATTAACGTTCCTAATCCCAAACTAATTCGAGTCTCATTAAGCGACTAATTACTCTTGTCCGAACTTCCTCACCTGCTCTCTCTCTCTCTCTCTCTCTCTCTCTCTCTCTCTCTCTCTCTCTCTCTCTCTCTCTCTCTCTCTCTCTCTCTCTCTCTCTCTCTCTCTCTTCCTTTCGTTCCTCTCCCTCTCGTTCTTTTCCGTAGTGCTCTCTCTCTCTCTCTCTCTCTCTCTCTCTCTCTCTCTCTCTCTCTCTCTCTCTCTCTCTCTCTCTCTCTCTCTCTCTCTCTCTTTCCTTCACATAAACCTCCACTTAGCTTACATTGCCCAAGGTCAGGTTAGGTTAAAAACAAAGTCGGGGAGGTCAAAAGGTCAGGAGTGTAAATTAGAGCTGGGTGTTTTTGTCTTCGATTTTTTTTTCTCTCCATTAGTTTCTGTTAAAGGTGTAAGGTTCAAATTGGCAGGTAAGGCGCAGTTAATGAGGAGGATTACAGGTGATAAAAGAACACCAGCAAGACAGGTATTAGACAGGTGTGTGTGTGTGTGTGTGTGTGTGTGTGTGTGTGTGTGTGTGTGTGTGTGTGTGTGTGTGTGTGTAGCGAAGGTCAAGGTTAGATGGGTGAACGAAAGGGCATGGTCTTTTTTTTTTTTATTTACATTAGATTATGATTTTGAGGTGAGGTTAGGTTAGGTCAAGTTGTTACGTTAGGGTAGGATAGGTTAGTTAAGTTACGTTAGGTTAGGTTAGGGTAAGTTACGTGGGTTAATTTAGGTGAAGTGAAATTAAAGGTAGGTTAGGTTAGGTAAGGTTAGGTTAGGTTAAGTTAGGTAAGGGTACGTTAGGGTAGGGTAGGTTAGTTAAGTTACGTTAGGTTAGGTAAGTTACGTGGGTTAATTTAGGTGAAGTGAAGTTAAACGTAGGTTAGATAATGTTATGTTAGGTTAGGGTAAGGTACGTGGGTTAGTTTAGGTGAAGTGAAGTTAAACGTAGGTTAGATGATATTAAGTTACGTTAGGTTAAGTTTGTGAATTGTGGAGTGTTTTTTTATGTTTTGTAAGTTAGGTTGTATTATGACATCGGTAAGGTTAAGTTAAGTTAGATTAAGTTTTATTACGATATGTTAGGTTAGGTTAAGTAAGGTTACGTTATATGAAGCTACTAAGTTAAGCCAGTGATGTTTATCGGTCGTGTTTTTCCAGAGCATGTTTTAAGTTAAGTTACGTTACATTACGTTAAGTGAGGTTAAGTTAGGCAAGTTTCGTTAGGTCTCTTTACATCGTTTTTTTTTTTTTTTTTTTTTTACGCACAAGAAGATTCAAAGGCAAAAAAAAATCGAAAGAAAAAAAGAAAAAGAAACCCACAAATTGTCTCCCATAAAAGAAGGAAAAAGAACATGTATTGAACGTGTAGGTGCAAGGTCAAGTCACGTTCAAACTTCGGTTGTGTCACGTTTAAAGGTTCCATATCAGGTCAGCTCAGGATTACAGATGCGTATGTAGGTCGTGGCGGCGGTGGTGGTGGTGGTGGTGGTGGTGGTGTGTTGAGTTGTGTTGTGTTGTGTTGTGTTGTGTTGTGTTGCATCGATTGTGGCTTCAGGGGAGATGTTATGGCTGTAGAGTAAGCGAGTGAAGTGCCCTTTTACGATTTGAGGGGAAAAGGAAATAAAGAAAGGAAAGGAAAGGAAAAAAAAAAAGTCAATAAATGAAATGGGCATTTTTTACGATTTGAGGAGAAAAAGGATAAAGAAAGGAAGGAAAAATGAAGTCAGTAAGTGAAATGGGCCTTTTTACGATTTGAGGCAAGAGATTAAGAAAGGAAGGAAAGGAAAAAAATTAATTCAGTAAGTTGAGAAGAAAGAAAGGAAGTAAAGAGACTTAAGTTAAGTATTTAATTTTTTTTTGGGGGGGAAAAGAAAAGGAGAAAGTAAAGCCGATAAGTTGGGAATGAAACAAGGAAAGAAAGAAAGAAAGAACAGACAAAAAAGTGAAGTCAATAAGTTGGGTAGTGAAACAAAACAGAAAAGAGGATAAAAAAGTTAAGTCAATAAGTGTTTTTAGTTCAATTCGAGTCTTGCTGCATAAATGACCCAAGTAAGAAGTAAAGAATATGTGGTTTGATGGGTATTCAATTGTAAGTTATAAGTTTCTCCCTTTAAATAACAAACTTCGTGGAGAAAAGTTAAGTCAATAAGCTGTAAAGTTCCCAATGTAGATTTTGTTAAGTGACCGAAGAAGGGACGAGGGAAAATTGTTAGACTGAGTTGTTAGGTTAGGTTAAGTAAGATTAGATTAAACAGGTTAGGTTTTAAACACAGATCTATTAGGTGGAGTCTCTCTCTCTCTCTCTCTCTCTCTCTCCTCTCTCTCTCTCTCTCTCTCTCTCTCTCTCTCTCTCCTCTCTCTCTCTCTCTCAGTTTAAAGAGAGATATCTCCGGATTTACTCATTTTTCTATTCTCTCTCCTGTAATGTGTTTGATACTCTTTGCCCTTTCCTCTTTCCTCTTTGCTCTTCCCCTTTTGTAGCTTTCCACTCGTTCTTTTTCCGTTCTTATCAGATTTTCCTCTCTTTCTCTTCCTCTCTCTAGTTTATTTCCTTTCTTTTTCTTTAATTTCTTTTGTCTTCGTCTCTTTTTTTTTTTCTCTATATAGTTATCTCTTCTTTCCTTTCTTCTTTTCCTCTCAGTTGACAGCCTCTCTCTCTCTCTCTCTCTCTCTCTCTCCTCTCTCTCTCTCTCTCTCTCTCTCTCTCTCTCTCTCTCTCTCTCTCTCTCTCTCTCTCTCTCTCGTCCAGGTAACTCCATTTGCTACTGCTTATGATGATTATAATATGAAATCAAGCTTAACTTTTTATATACAACTTTGTAATGCTTAAAAATATATATACCCTTCTTTTTATTACATTTTTTCAGTCTCGCATCTCGCCTCCCTTGCTATTACTGTTTACTAATATTACTACTACTACTACTACTACTACTACTACTACTACTACTACTACTACTACTACTACTACTGCTACTGCTACGATTTCGCCTGACGCATGTGTTCTTTAATGAAATGACGCAATCTCTTTAAATAGTGATACATACATATATCTGTAATGCTCTTTTGGTAACCTCCTCCCTCGTAGCTTTGACTAAACCAATATATATATATAATGCTATCTAATACTTACCTAAATAACTTAAACTACTTTTTTGCATTCGTGTCCTCTCTAAATCATTGTACGTGCCATGCTGGTAAGTAGCTTTGGTGTGTTACTGTAATTGTATTTTAATTTCTGTATTTCCTGCTGTTGTATTATGATTTTTTTTTTTTTTTTGTCTTGTTTTCTTATCTACATTTTTTTTTTTTTTTTTTTTTTTTTGTGGTGGGGGTTTTAAGTGTGTGTGCGTGCGTGCGTGCGTATGCGTGCGCGCTTTTAAGACAGTATATCAACTATTCTCTCTCTCTCTCTCTCTCCTCTCTCTCTCTCTCTCTCTCTCTCTCTCCTCTCTCTCTCTCTCTCTCTCTCTCTCTCTCTCTCTCTCACACACACACACACACACACACACACACACACACCACACACACGTACCTACGTACGTACGCACACAATAATAATAATAATAATGATAATAATAATAATAATAATAATAATAATAATAATAAAATTTTCTCCCACAGCGAAGCAGGAGCCATCTATCGTCGAGAGTATGACTACGATTCTCTCTCTCTCTCTCTCTCTCTCTCTCTCTCTCTCTCTCTCTCTCTCTCTCTCTCTCTCTCTCTCTCTCTCTCTCTCTCTCTCTCTCTCTCTCTCTCTCTCTCTCTCTCTCTGACCACAGCTCTCTTTCAGACACTCTTCAAGGGATATTCTGAGGGGGATAAAAATAGATCTCTAAAATTAAGATAGTTATGAAACCCATCTTCGTTTTCTATGACAGACCTGAGAAGCTTTTTAATGGATGACTATTTTAGTTATTTACTTTCTTTCATTACGAAAGATGTGTATGTGTTTTATTTTTATTATTTTTACAATTTTCTTATTTCATTTTGTATATCTTTTTTACTAGTGCTGATTTTTCTTTTTATAAACATCGAAGTGCTGTTTTGAAGTCTCCCTTTTTGTTACTGTTATATTTTGTCACTCGTACTAGATAGTGTTGCGTTTTCAAGTAATTTTCTCTTATATTTTTTTTCCCCATATGTGTAGGGCCTATATAGTACTTAGAGGTGTTGTTTTTTTTGAAGTCATCTATCATTACCGTCTTTTTTATTACTGGGAAAGTTAGCGTGTTTGCGATTATGAAGTCCTTTGTCTTTTTTTTCACTTTTTTTCTTATCTGTAATTTAAGAAAACAGTCCCTTCTACCACAATACTGAAAGGTGTTGTTTCAAAGGCATTATAACCATTCTTTTAGTACTGGGAAGGTTTGCGTGTTCATTTTTTTTTTTTTTTTATTATTATTATTATTATTATCATTTTCTATGTCAAGGAAGCAGCATCAGTTCTTCGTAAATCAGGTACCTCTGTCACCGTTCTTTTAGTATTGGGAAGGTTTGTGTTGTGTGTGTGTGTGTGTGTGTGTGTGTGTGTGTGTGTGTGTGTGTGTGTGTGTGTGTTCCTTTCTTTTCTTTTCTTTTCTTTTCTTTTCTTTTCTTTCCTTTCCTTTCCTTGATGCGTATGTGCGTGGAGGAAGCAGTCCCAAACTCCACTACAGTACAGAGAGATGTTGTGATATTTTGAAGCCATATGTTACCACTACCACTCTCTTAGTAGCGGGAGGGCGTGAGGTTGAAGTGTGTCTCTCACCGGCGCAGCGATGAGGTGAAGGCGGCGGGCGCTGGTGAGGTCCCGGCACAGTGGAGGGACGAGAGCGAGACTAAGCTAGATTCCGAAGATGCAAGGTCAGGTTGATTTGATCTCCTGTTGACGCATCCCCGCACGACACACCAAGAATCCCCTCCCCCCCAGAACACCCCCAGAAACCCCCAGGAACTCCCCGCCACCCCCAACAGTGCTCAGATGTCCCATTACTCACTCACTCCACCACTTCTCCACCCCAGTCAGTCCGTCAGCGAGTCAGTAGTGTATGGGGTTGTATCAGCCTTACAGTATTCTGGAAAACACATCTAAACCCATCTCCACTATTTCCCAAAGGCTCTAGTTGATGTTACACGGTTTATTAAGGGTGTTTTTACGGTTCTGGTGACAGATTAACAAGGTTTCTACATTATGAACCGGAGAAGCACCCTTGTGAACCCGGTTAATCATCTCTGTGGCCTTTGAAAATAGTCGTGGTGAGAGAGCAAAGCGTTTCAGAATACTAGCCTTGTCTGCCCCTTTTGTGAGAGTACTGTGTTAGGAGGCTGGCTGGGTAGACTTCGCTGCACCTTTGTCACTTCAATGAGTATTCCTCGTGTCCTTGTACTTGGCTTAGTAGTACTGAAAGGTGTAGTATTGTGAAAGTAATGATGGTAGTAGTTGTAGTAGAGGATGTAGTACTGGTATTGCAGCTGTGGAAGTAATGATAGTAGGAATATTAGTAGCAGTGGAGGATGTAGTACTAGTATTGCAGCTATGAAAGTAGTAGTAATAGTAGTAGTAAGAGGAGGAGGAGGAGGAAAATTATGATAGTGATAGTAGTATTAGTGGTATGAATAGTAGACATACTAGTACTATAACCAAAAAAAACAGTAGGAATAATAACATCAGTAACAGGAAAAAGAGGAATTGGAATGATAATGGTAATAGTATTAGTAGTCGTATAAGTAGTGGTAGACTCTAGAAAATTGTCATAGATAAACTAGTATAAACAGTAATAGTAGACTAGAAATTAAACTTAGACTAGAGACTTCGCATAGAGAAAGAAACTGTACTTCATTTAATGCCACCTAATTCATTACAAAGACCAAGAAATTAATAGATATGCGAGAAATAACGTGAAAAAGTGTGGTTAGTCTATACTTAGCACGAAAGTTGTTTACGTCACAAGATTAGGTAGCGTTAAAAATAATCTGAGAAAAAAAATAAGCAAAAGAAAATAAGAAATATGAGAGGGAATGTTAAGAAATGTAGAAATATATAATTAGGATAAATATACCACAGAAAAATATGATACTGTAATTGGTTCTTAGTACATAACATGCCACTTTCGTCTCTCTCTCTCTCTCTCTCTCTCTCTCTCTCTCTCTCTCTCTCTCTCTCTCTCATTTATGCCTCGCCATCTTCTCTCCCAATTTTTCATTCCTTCACATTCCTTCTCACGTCCCTCATTCCTTCCTTCCCTTTCCTCCTGTCACGTTCACTCCTTTCCCTACCTTCCTTTTATCCCTGTTTCATCCCCCTTTGACCTCCTTTCCCCTCCCGTCCCTCTCGTCCCGTCCCCTTTCCCACAGGCACTCTGAGTAAGGGGGTGCTTGTGTCGTGTCACTTAAGCTTACACTTTTGGGCTGATGCGTGATGGGCATTGTACGAGTGAAAGGGAATTGCTAACTTTTGAATGGTGTGTTTTGACTTAGTGGTATTTGGTGATAAGGGGTTAAAGTTCATACACACACACATATATACGCTTGTCGTTTTAGATGTATGGGTAGTTGTATGTGTGGATGGAAGAACGGAATTTCGGAACTTTGCGTGCTGTTTTGGTTTTGTGGAGTTGCGTGAAGGGGTGAAATACACACACACACACACACACACACACACACACACACACACACACACACACGTCATTTTTAGTGTCGAAAATTTTGACTTAAGAAAAGGAAAGAAAGAAAAAAGGCGAGAAGTGAATCAATGAATACGTAAGCGTACAGCAGAGAGAAAGAGAGAGAGAGAGAGAGAGAGAGAGAGAGAGAGAGAGAGAGAGAGAGAGAGAGAGAGAGAACGTGCTCCTGTTGCAAAAGGAGGAATTAATCTCCGACGTTCTCTTTCATGGGAAATGAGATGAGGACGGTCACCACTCACACCTCCTCCTCCTCCTCCTCCTCTACACGACATTCAACAGCACGTCACTCCGACAACCGCCACCTCGCTCGCGTCTGATCGCTTCTCGACTTGAGACAAAAAGATCAGAAGTAGTGTCCATGAAAGCGCAATGTGATTTTGCGTGTCTTTTGTGATTGTGTGTGACTTCGTTCTTGCGTGTGAGATTAAATGCTTAGAAGACGCTGGTATAGTGATCTAGTGCGTGCGGTGATAGATAGTAAAGGCCTAGTAGTAGTAGTAGTAGTATTAGTAGTAGTAGTAGTGGTGTTTTTTTCTTCTTTCTTTTTTTTTTCTTTTCAGGTGCGTGCGTGTGTGTGTTCGTGTTGTAATCTCTCAAATCTGTTCCTCTCTTTCTTTTCGTGTGCTTTTGTCTCCGCAGTACGAAAAAAAAATGCGAGGAAAGTCTTCGTGTTTTGTAACAAGAACTCAAATTTACTAGCGGTGGTGGTGATGGTGGTGGTAGTGGTGGCGGGTCTGTTATTACTGTTGCTACTGCTTATTTAGTCTTCCTTGTGCTGCAGTGTTCATGCGGGTGTTTGTTGTCATTCATTGCGCTTCCCTCCTGCCAAGACGACAAAGAAAAAGAAAAGGTGTAAAAGTTATGTTCTTGTGGCTTTTTTTTTCTTCTTTTTTTTTTTTTAGCTCGCGTGGAAGTTAAAAGACAAATGTATCAGGGCGTTGGTTCCTCCTCCTCCTCCTCCTTCTCCTATTATTATTATTATTATTATTATTCTGTTTTTTATCCTTGTTCATCTTTCTTCTTTTCTTCTTGTCCATTCTCCTCTTCCTCCTCCTCCTCCTATTATTATTATTGATTAGTTCTTGTTCTTATCCTTGTTCCTCCTCCTCCTCCTCCTCCTCCTCCTCCTCCTCCTCCTCCTCCTCCTCCTCCTCCTCCTTAAGGTCTGAAGGATCGAGAAACAAAAGCACATCTGAAGTTTAATCGTACAATTGTTACCCATGCGCCTTCTCCCCCCCCCCCACTCCCTCACACACACTGCTGCGTCTCTCGGCGACTGCCTTACCGTGTCCCCTGACCTCTTCAAGTCTTTCTCCCCTCACGGTACATCATGAAACAGTCCAAGTAATGAAAGAGACGATGAAAACTGTGTGTGTGTGTGTTTATGATTACGTGCTTTCTCTCCAACACATGAACGGTCCGAGCAATGAAAAAGACAAGAGATTTTTTTTTTTTATTTATTTTTTTTTTATTTTTTTTTTTTTTTTTGTATGATTGCGTGTTGGTCAAAGTTTTACGGTTTCGCTTTGTTTTGTGTGAAGGTGAAGGAAATGAGTGGAGTCTTTGTTATCTCCGGGACCAAACTGGGTGACCTTTTTTGGAGCTTGTCTTTATAATTTAACTTTTGTGTGTGTGTGTGTGTGTGTGTGTGTGTGTGTGTGTGTGTGGGGAGTGGTATTCTGAGCGACTTTTTTTTTTTTTTTTTACTTTTTGTTTATTGTATTTTATTATTTCTATTTCAGTCTTTGATTTTCTCTTCTTTTTTAGTATTTTGTATTTTATTTTCTATTTACTTTTTTTTTATCTCTATCTGTTCATTATATTTACTGATTTGTGTGTGTGTGTGTGTGTGTGTGTGTGTGTGTGTGTGTGTGTGTGTGTGAATTTTCCCTTGACGCAGACTTCTTGACAAGCCGAAAATCACAAAAAAAAAAGAAAAAAAAAGCAAATCAAATTAAACATAAAACTAGAAGAATATCGTACATGTGGAAGTAACATTCTATAACCTTTGGGTGGAGAGGCGACGAAGTTTGTGCAATAAATACATCACGTTGAGTCCAAGAGGTGACGGGGGACAAACAAAGGCTGGTCTCTGTCTGTCCGTCTATTTGTCTGTCTGCTGTCTGTCTGTCTGTCTTAGTTCCAGTGTGGGTATTAATTTCAAGGCTTTACGTGTCTGGGTACAATTGTTATGTTGTTTTGTTTCGTGAAGACGTGAGGAGTGAAACAGGATATATTAAAAGTAATCTTCTTTTATACTTTTTTGTGTTTGACGTTAATTTGAGATCTAGGTTTTATTTTTATTTTTTTCTATTATTTGTTTATTTTATTTTTGAAGAATAACAGGAAGATATATTAAAACTGATCTTTTCTTTATATTTCTTGTGTTTGACGTTAATTTCCAAGGCATTTTGTGTTAAGATACATATTTTACTTATTTTTGTTTACTATTTGTTTATTTATTTTTTAATTATTTTGATCTGTATATTTATTTATTTATTTATTTATTTATTTTTATTATACTTATTTATTTATTTTATTTTTTTTTTTATTTCATGAAGACGTGAGGAGCGATTAACTTGAGAGTATATTAAAACGAATAATTCTTTCTTATTTCGTATATTTTACTGTTTATTTCAAGGCTCTCCGCGACCCAGCACCGTGTTACATATTAAGCCAGTGAACCAGCAACCCGCCTGTTCCCACACAATAGCCGTCCCACGTGAACTGTGCTGGCGACGCTCTGTCCCTTATTCTGAAACGCTCTGCTCTCTCACACCATCACTATTTTTCAAAGGTTACAGAGATGAATAGCCGAGTTTGCAAGAGTGTTTCTGCTGTTAATAATGTAGAAATATTGTTAATCTGTCACTAGAACCATAAAAATATCCTTAAAAACTCGCGTGACTTCAAAGCTTTTTTGAGTGTAGTGGAGAAAAGTGTTTCAGAATACAGTCCTCTCAGTAAACCTCGTGTTTGTCATAAGGAATCAATTTTGCATTCATTTTTCAATATGTTATAAAGGAGTGTTGATAACGAACTTTATCTAGCAAGTTATCTAGAATGTGAATATCCGTAAATTCCATAAGGTACACAACGAAGACGAAAAATAAAAGGATAATATTGAAATAACGTTAACATTTTTATTTAAGCGGTAGGTTAAGTTAGGTTAGGTTTTGTTTAGATTCGTTCACTTAACAATTTCCCTGCTGACTCCATCATTGTTTAGGCCACGACTTGATAAAGCGCCATATTTTTCCCCGAGAAACATACAGCCAGCATCTGGAAGTAAATAGGCTAAGATTAGTAGCATAATCCCAAAATAAAACACTGATAGATTGACTTGAAAACACGAGAACAAGAAAATCCTTTGACGTGTCTTTCTCGGGCAGAACTGAGAGAAATTTAAACTTGCCTTTCCCGCACAAAATTGAAAGAAATTTGAACGTGTCTTACCCGCGCTGAACTGAAAAAGAAAAAAAATGGTCTCTGTTAGCGCGTAAGTAAATGGCAGAACAAACTAGCGGCAAAGGGAAAGGAAATGAAGGAAGGAAGAGAGAATTTTGCACTGCGTTTCATCTGAAGGAGTGCGCCTGTAGTACCCCCACTTCTGCTGCGGTGCCCCCTAGACCCCTGAGCCCGGCACCAAGCATGGGAGGCACTGACGGGGACCCCTCGACCTCCACGGCGCCCAAGAAGTAGGTGTTGGTGGCGATGGTTCAGTGTGAGGGCCGTTCATTCGTTTGTTCGTTAAGTGGGTTTTGACTTGCGTGAGAGTGATGTAACAAAATAATGAAAGTGGTTATGATTTGCCTGTGTTTTGTTCTCCTTATTTTATTTATTTATTGTGTTTTTTTTTCACCTGGTTTTCGTAAGAGTAATCCAATGGAGTAATGAGGAATAGGGGGATATTTTTTTTTTCCTTGGTTTTCGTAAGACTAATGCAGTGAGATAATGAAAATACAGGTATATTTTTCTACTTTTTTTAGCTACGAGTATTAATTTATTCATTTATCTTTTTTTCAATTTTATGAGATATGTCAGGTTAAATTGAGACTTTATTTGTTGCATGAGAGAGAGAGAGAGAGAGAGAGAAAGAGAGAGAGAGAGAGAGAGAGAGAGAGTTTCATCTACCCAATTACGTACAAAACCTGATTCTACACAATTACAAACCCAGATTATTTTTCCTTTGCATAACTCGATCAAATGACTCGCAGTAACTTCCCTTCGTCTGCGTAGCCTACTTATACCTTGTAACCTGTAGCCGCCCGCCTACTATTTAAAAAAAATAAAAGTCCTCCTATTAGCGACAGGACGAGTAATTATCCCCCTCCCCCGTGGTAGTTAGTGTGTCTTAGTTTTGCGAGAATTCAGAGTTTGCAGAAAGAATAGTTGTAAATATCGAGTATCTGGAATAACTGTTTTTGTAAAGGATTTGTTTTGGTTCATTTTTTTTTTTTTGTTTGCAAGTTTGTTATGGCTAGGCTTTCTTTATTATTATCATTTTTTTTTCTTTTTTTATGAATTTATACTAATACTTTTTTTTTGCCATTTTGGGATTAGGATAGTATCAAGTCTTCATTTTTTCCTTCTTCCTTTTAGTTTTAGGACATTATTACGCCTTTTTTTTTCATTCTTTGTTTCTTGCTTTCTTATTTTTGGGGATTAATTTACATTATACTTTTTTTACGGTTATAACCTTTTCTTGGGGATTAGAAAGTTAGGACATAACATAGCTTTGCTTTTTGTAGGTTTTCTTCCTTCCTTTCTTCGTAGCTTTTTTCTTGTATTTTCAAGTTAGAACTTTTTAATGTATATCTTATTTTTCTCCTTTCTTTCTTTCTCCTTCATTTTCGCTATTTTATAGGATTAATTACAAAGTTAGGATATTTTGGACGCGTTCTCGCCCTTGGGAACGCCGTCATGTTCATAGCAAGCTTCTGAGAGCCACCACCAAGAGGGACAGGAGAACAAGACATGGCAGCGACAGCAGAGTACCTTGAGTAACAAACAGGTCCGTGGCGGGCAGGGAGGAAGGAGCCAAGTAGTGACGCTGCGTGTGTGTCGTCTCCAAACAGGCGCCATGTGGGAGACGAGGAGGACGAGCTGTCTGAGGTGGAGCCCGACGCGGTACCCCAGGAGGTGAGGGAGTGGCTGGCCTCCACTTTCACGCGCCAACTCAACACCTCGCGCAGAAAGACGGACGAGAAGCCAAGGTTTAGGTGAGTGTCTTTACAAAGGCCTTATGAAACTCAGGGTTGGTTGTGTGGTTCTGAGTTACTGGGATTTTCAAGAGATCATGATGCTTATTGTAACTGTACATGTGCTTTATGTTTCGAGAAGGCAAAGATTAGGGGAGTGTCATCGAGTCCTTACGGAACTCAGGGTAGGTAGTGTAGTGTTGAGTTACTGGGATTTTCAAGCAGTATTGATTCAGCATCAGTAAAGTTTACTTCCTTCATTCTTAACCCTTTCCCTGCTAGAGATTCTTTTTCCTTGCAGCTTTTTTTTTACTAATGTATGTTAAATAGTTCCGCAGCCTAAAATATACAAAATTAATCTTTTATTATCTCTTTACATTATTTGTCCATGCAAACTATATATTTAATGTGAACGTTGTCAAAAAATGATCATAACAGTAATACGGTTAAGGAAAATAGTTTAAAATGGCATCTTTTGAAACTTGCAGTTGTTAATGGCACTTGTTATAGCAGGAACCTTGGAGAATTTTAACAAGAAAATATTAACTACGTGCAGAAAAAAAAAAAAAAGTCTTCGCTAAATATTGGATCACTCACTTAGTTGTGCCCCACCAGTTGTTACTGTGTGTGTGTGCCTTATAATACTACTCTTGTATAATCAGAATTGAAATGCAAAATAATCACTGAACATTTCACCTTGGATTATAAATGAATAGTAACACAAGCCACATGCACAGTAGCAGTTAGAATCATGACCTTGAAAATCACAATAATTTTCTTTACATTCTCCTAAAAGTAGTCGAGGTTAAGTTAGGTTTAGATTCATTCAGTTCCTTCACTACTGATTCCTTCATTGTGTACATCTCGAATTGAAAAAAACTTAATAATTTGCCGAAAAATAAAGTGTCTGGAAATGAGTAGGCTACGGTTATTTTCCTAATAGCCACCCCTTCTACATCCTCTGTCATCTCTACGCCCTCACCTCCACAGGTCCGTGGCCAATGCAATCCGCGCGGGTATCTTCGTGGAGCGGATCTACAGACGCCTCTCCTCGGCCACCTTCCTGCAGCTTCCCCCGGAGGTCACCCGCATCCTGAAGGTCAGTAATCTCCTCTTATAAACTCGTATTTTTCAAAGTTTCCGGTGCTTTGGAGGACAATTTATTCGTAGGATTGTCATTCTCTCTCTCTCTCTCTCTCTCTCTCTCTCTCTCTCTCTCTCTCTCTCTCTCTCTCTCTCTCTCTCTCTCTCTCTCTCTCTCTCTCTCTCTCTCTCTCTCTCTCTCTCTCTCTCTCTCTCCATGGAATCCTTGCTAAAGCCATCTCTTATAAATTCGTATTATTCAAGATTTCTGGCGCTCTGAAGAAGATTTATTTACTATTTTTCTTAAGGCCTCCAATGTTATTATTCCGGTTGCCATGAGTGTAATTAATAACACGGAATCCCTGTTAAACTATAATCAGAATCCATTACAATCATGACAGTACTTGAAAATTCTAACCTCATTTACATTCTGCTTAAAGTGGTCGAGATGAGATGCCGAAAAGTATAAGAATGTAGTAGTGTGTTTGGGAAAAGTGGAGTTAACACGCCTATGAAGAGTCGATAATTAATACAGTTTTACCATAATAAGTTGATAAAAAGTTCGAAAAATGTTTAACGAGAAAATCCTCTTAAATTGAGTTGAATAAAAGCGGTAAAGTATATGAAGACTCGATAATAAAATACATCTTTTAGTAGGTTGATAAAAATAGTTCTGAAGATGCTTGTAGCGTAAAATTTATAGAAAAAAATAAGATCCTAGAAAAAACAATAACTTCCAGCGAAACCTTTTGAGAAGTCGAGAAGTTTGAGAACGAGATGCCTTTGAGCCTGCAGCAGAATTATACATTTACTCGCAAGGTACAAAAAAGCCATCTGTATACGTGAGAAAAACTCGTTCAGTCAGGAAAAAGTACATGTAACCACTGGTATTTTCCTCACTAAATCAGAAATAATAATCAGACACACGCGCTCCTGGGATAAGAGGGAAAGGTTCAGAGTTGCGTGCAGGGAGTCGGTGCTTCATGGGCTTGGCGACTCGTGTGTTGGTCGTGGACTCGTTGAAGCGACCAACTCACGCAAAGAAAGGTCAGAGCAGGGAACCGTGAAAGTTTGATGCAAATACTGACTTATCTTCTTTTACTTAGACGCTGGTTCTTTTTAGGTTTGTTTCCTTATAGATGTGATGTTGAACGTATTTTTTTTTTTATCATTATTATATTTTCTTTTACTTAGACGGTCGTTCTTTTTAGGTTATTTTCTTATGGATGTGGTGTTAATGATTACTATTATTGTTATTGTTATTATTATTATTATTATTATTATTATTATTATTATTATTATACAAGATTTATTTGATTTATTCGCATAGTGAACATTGTTTTCTTTCTTCTTTCATATTCTTAATTTCAGTTTTCTCTGTCGTGCTCTCTTTGTAACTTTTGTATCTCTCTCTCTCTCTCTCTCTCTCTCTCTCTCTCTCTCTCTCTCTCTCTCTCTCTCTCTCTCTCTCTCTCTCTCTCTCTCTCTCTCTCTCTCTCTCCTTTACTTCATCATGTCGTCTTCTCCATCCCCTCCTCCTCCTCCTCCTCCTCCTCCTCCTCCTCCTCCTCCTCCTCCTCCTCCTCCTCCTCCTCCTCCTTTTCCTCGCTGCTGCCCTTCAGGTACGCCGCTCACAGCAACTTATGAAACACTGCAAGAATTTCGAAAAAAGTATTGTAGTGAAGCTTTTTGAGTCAACTTTTTTTTTTTTTTTTTTTTTTTACCTGAACTGTTATCAGGTTAAGTCTTGTGAGATATTAGTTTTCTTTGTCCTCCCTTTTTTCTTTTCATTTTTTTTATTTCCTATTGTGTTCACTGTTATCTTTTTCTTTTTATTTTCTTTTCTCAGGTCAGGAAAGGAATTTTTCATACTTTCATTTTTTTCGTTCATAGTTTTTTTTCTTATTTTCTCGTATTTTCCTCTCTCTCTCTCTCTCTCTCTCTCTCTCTCTCTCTCTCTCTCTCTCTCTCTCTCTCTCTCTCTCTCTCTCTCTCTCTCTCTCTCTCTCTGCAGTTCCCTCTTTAATTTTGCTCTTAATACAATAATTATCACTTTTTTCTCTCTTCCTCCACCTCCTCCTCCGCACTTTCTAAACATATCTTAATACCATGCCTTATAAGTCTTACTGTGTGTGTGTGTGTGTGTGTGTGTGTGTGTGTGTGTGTGTGTGTGTGTGTGTGTGTGTGTGTGTGTGTGTGTGTGTGAGGCTAAATATACTCCAAGTCGGACACGATGTACACACGAAAGACGACCTTGAGTGGGGATTAAGAATGTCAGCGTGATTCTTGCTCCCTGCTTACGTCAGAGGACCAGGAGGAGGAGGAGGTGGTGATGGTGGCGGTGCTGGTGGTGGTAGTAGAAGAAGGTAAAAGGTAGAAGAAAAGGAGGAGGATTAAGGAACGGGAATAAGTACAAGGACACAAAGAAGATAAAGTTAAAGAATCTGGGAGAAAATGAGAACATGAGAGGAATAAGAGTAAATACAAGGAGACAAATAGCAAGAAGAAAACAAAGAAAAAGAAACTGGGAAAAAAATGAGATGAGGAACAAGAACACAGAGGGAAAAAAAGTAAGAAGAAAATACGTGAGAGGAGGAGGAGGAGGAGGAGGAGGAACAAGAACAGAAACAAACTCAAAGAATAAGTAGTAGAAGAAATGAGGAAGACGAAAAACACAAGCAAAAAAACAAGAATACAAGGAAGAAAAAAATAGGTAGAAAGAAATAAGAAGGAAAACGAGGAACAGGACCAAAAAGGACACAAGGAACAAAAATAATAATTAGAAAGTGGAGAAAGAGGAAGAGGAGGAGGAGGAGGGGAAAGAGAAACTGTAATACGAGAAGAGGAAAAGCTCCAGTAGTAATAAAAGTAGGAGAAAAAGGAGAAGTAGTAGTAGTAGTAGTAGTAGTAGTAGTAGTAGTAGTAGTAGTAGAAGAGGAAAGAAAGGAAAGAAAGTAGTAGTAGAAGAGGAAAGAACGGAAAGAAAGGAAAAGAAGGAAGAAATTTAAATAGATTAGTACGTATATGGAAAAGGAGAAAAAAAAAGTAGAATTATTGTTAGTTGGAGGAGGAGGAGGAGAAAAGAATAGAAAATAATAATAGTAACAATAACGTGAAGAATCAAACAAAACAACTAATAACCAAACAAAACACAGACCAAAAAAAAAAGAAAAAAAGAAAAAATCTCCACATACGAGAAACATACATTTTGAAACCCACACAACGCAAACAAAACAAAACAAAACAAAACAAAACAAAAACTCACCTTCTGAAAAATCACCCTAAAATTTTACCTTCCTTTTGGTCGAATGATAAGTGGGATAAACACCTTTACCTTTTCATCACCATTCCCTCACTCCACTTTCCTCCATCCCACGTAATTGAGCCACTATTGGGCCTGAATAGACTTTTGATGGTAATGTGAAGGGTTTTTTTTTTTTTTTTGTGGGAACAAGGAATTATGAGAGAAAAGAGAGTTGGAACCTGATTAATAAAAGACTTGCTTCTCTATATCTTTTTGATCGCGAGTTTCCTTTATTTTTTACTCCTTATTCTAACTAGCAGGTTGTCTGGGAGTCCCTACTGTGTTAACTCTTCACGTTCTTTCGCTCCATTACACTCCCGCTGGTCAACTCCATCTAGACTAATCTTCTCGTCTCTCAACACAAACTTTTTGCTTTTTTTTTTTCAATCGTGAAATTACAGGGTGAATGACGGTAATTTATCAGGAAAGGTGAACGGTATTATGTGTGGTAAGGAACTAAATTTTCCTCTCCTGCTGGCCATCTCTTGCCACGCTCCCTCGTGAAGATAGATTAAGCTTGAAAAGTTTGTCGTACAGTTGTTGCCACAAGTCTTAGGTCGTGAAATTAGTGGATGAATAACTTTGATTTACCAGGAGAGATGAACGGTGTTGTCTTTGTGGTGTGGAAGTCATTTCTTTCTGCTGTCCATCTTGGTCTTGCCTCCACTTTGGTTCATAAAGAAAAACTAGGCTTGAATAGTTTACTGTGTATATGTCTCATAATATAAATACAGTAAAGAAATAGATTTTAATATCCCTATAAAAATGAATAAGTGAATAAATAAATAAATACGCTTTTGTATATTGTATCGTATTCATGAAGTTAATTGAGCAACTAGTAGATTAGTAAAAGGAGACAAACTGCATAAAAAGTAATAGAATAAATAAATTCATGGATATAGCAAATTAAGCCATTTTTTCATTACATTTATTAAGTTACATTACACAACTGCCTTTCCACACGAGACACTGCATCATAAAAGGAAATAGAATACATAAATACATAGATTCAGTACACTAATCCCTTTACTCCAAACACATAAGGAGTTTAAATAAAATTATAATTGATGAATCTTGAACTGCCTTTATAAACATAAGCCCTTATTTTGAGACGTATTTTTCTCTCGTAAAGACTTTTCAAAGACCACAAGTAATTAATTAATCAGGCTGTCATGGCTGTTTCTACGTTGATGGTGCAGACTTCTGATTAAACTGTCTCGAAACTCCCAAAAGACACTGTTAAAAATCCCGGTAACTTCCACTCGAGTCTTGAAAGTAATCGAGCGAACAGGACGAAGTGTTTGAGGATGCGGTTCATGAGTTTAAGCCTCGCTCGTGAATCACAAAGCCCGTATTCTGAAACGCTTCGCTCGCTCATCACAGCTATTTTTAAAGGCCACAGAGGTGATTAACCGTGTTCTCAAGAGTGTTTCTCCTTTTAATAATGTATAAATCATGTTAATTTTTCGCTAAAAACATCAAAATCCGTATAACTTATTATAAACCGGTAATCAGAAACGACTTTTTCACATGCCACAGAGATGATTAGCCAGGTTTTCAAGAGTGTTTCTCCTCATAATAATGTAGAAATCTTATTAATCTGGCACTAGAAATATAAAAACACTTAAAAGCTTGTGTAACCACCACGAATATTTTCAAAAGCCACAGAGAAGAATGGCCGGGTTCTCACGAGTGTTTCGTCTATTTATCCTGTTAATAATATAGAAATCATGTTAATATCTCACTAGAACCATAAAATCACCCTTAGTAACCGTGTCACTTCAACTAGACTAGAGCCTGTTAACTGTAGTGGAGGTGCGGCGCGTTGTTCAGAATATAGATAATGAAGCTCGTGCTAGCCTTTCCGGTTCATTCTGGTTTGAGGGGCCTGCCAAGGTTAGCTCATCCTGGTGAAGCATCCAATTAAGAAGCTTCTAACGAGACTTCGAATCTGCCCGGCGGGAGGGGGAAAAAAACCCACAAAGGAAGTTTAAAGTAGCGTGGGTGTGAGAGCTCCTCTAAATAGATCAATAAGGGATTTACATTGTTATATTTAGGCAATGTGGGTTTAGTATTATTGTGTTTTAACAACGTGAGGGATGAGTTTTTTATTTATTTATTTTATTTATTTTTTTATTTTTTATTTGATTATTTGATTATTAAGGATTTTTTTTTCACGTGGGATTATTGTTCTACTTATTTTAGGCGAAAAGAGATTTATACTGTTATATTTTAGCGGATTTATGTTGTTATCTTTTAGTAGTCAGTAATTTGTTATATTTTATCAAAGAGGGATTTGTGTTATAATTAACCCATGCACTGCTGGACAATCTTTCCTTTAACTTTTTTTTCTTTTTCTTTTTTTTTTTTTTTTTTTTACATATTTTTGTGCTACAGTTAAAAAAAATTATGTCGTGTAGAAAAGAAAAAAAATTTACCTCTATTTTCTGGCCATGCAAATTATGTTTTTACTTTACCGTGAATGCTAAAAGGATTACCAAAGCAATTAAAACGTGTGTGTGTGTGTGTGTGTGTGTGTGTGTGTGTGTGTTAATAAGCAATAACCAACACTCTAATGTCGGACCAAGAAACCTCACTTTCAAAACCAAATGCAACAGTTTTTCACACCAAGCTTGACCTCTCTAGTAAGTCCTCCCGCTGTCCCTCCAGCTCCTGCCAGCGTGTTCAGTTGAATAATACAGTGAATCGCAAATACTGGTCCATGTATGATGTGTGCAAGCAGGGAAACTAACAGGACTTGCTTCAAAACCTTCGTGGGGGACTCAAGACTCGTTTGTTTATTTAATGGAGAGGAATGTTTTATCTGTGTTGGGTTGGATTTGTTTTCATCACTGTGTTGAAAATTTTGGTGTAACAATGCTAATAGAGATTCGCAGATTACACGTGTTTATATAATGAAGATGTTTTTTTTTTGGGGGGGGAGGGGGGTTATATTTGTTTTTACTTATATGTGTTGAGAATTTAGATAAAATATTTGTCTTTCAATACATTTCTTTAGAACCTTCATGGAGATTTGGACTTACTTGTTTATTTATTAGGAGGGATATTTTATTTACTCTATATTTACCTTCTCTGTTATGTATTGAGGATTTAATTAAAAAATGTCAGTTATTTCATACACTCACCCTTTAAAATTTTCATGGAACTCATAAGCCATGCTTGTTAATTAATGGAGACTAATGTTTTATTTTATTTTTATTTTATATTGTTTTTTTGTTTTGTTTTTTTTTATTTTCATCAGTATGTGTTGAGAATTTACATACAAAAATACTAGTTATTTTATACAACCTTCCTTTAAAGTTTTCACTGGGACTGAAAGGTCACACTTGTTTCTTTAATGATGAGTATTTTACTCGTTTTATATTTATTTTCACCAACGTGTGTCAGGAATATGCTACCAAAAGATCAACTATTCCACACAGCCTTCCTTTGACACTTTCATGTGGATTACATATCACTTTGGTTTAATTAAAATGCAGGAATGTTGTACTTGCATTATACTGTACATATTTTCACCCACATGTGATATAAATATAGTAGTGTACCTACAATACGAGTATAACAGTTAGTTTGTACAACCCATCTCGATAACCTTCATGGGGAGTTACATGTCACATTTGTTGAATTAGTGTGCAGGAATGTTTTACTTTCATCACAGTACATAATACAGTCATCCCTCATTATCCACAGGGGTTAGGTACAGACACACTCATGGATAAGAAAAATTTGAGAATCTGTGTAAAATTAGTGCCCCTCTTAAGAACACTCCTGAGCCCTAAAACCCTTGTCTAAGTAAGGAAAAAACTGCATGTACATGGTTACAAACATTTTATTTTATCAATGAATTAGAAAGAGAAAATAAAAAAGAAAAAGAAAAAAACATGAACACTGGTAGGCTGCCTCTCATTGCCTCCTCTATGTGTATTTGTGGTTGGCAGCAATCCATGTAAAAGTGAAATGTGGTTAATGAAGGATGATTGTACATACGTACTTATTTTCACCAACATGAGTCAAGAGCATAACAAAACACCAATTACGTCTTACATCCTTCGTGTCAAACCTTGGAGCGTTGCGTGTCACTTGCTTAATTCTTGCACAGGAATATTCTTTTTGCTTTATATTTATTTCACTGAGGTGTTATAAATATACAAAACATGTATTACTTCACTCTACCTGCCCACCGGTTAATCACGTTCAGGCAGAGACATTATTGATTCTGCAGGGGAAACAGAAGTACATCCATTATCTTGTCCATGAAAAGTGAGGCCAAACAGAGCACAAGCAGGAAAATGCTGAAGTTAGAAAGCCATGAAGTTTAACCTTGGAGGAACTGCTTTTTTTTTTTTTTTTTTTTTTTTTTTTTATCTAAACTACCCTAACCCAAAGAGGACTTGAGTTTTGTTTGACATATGCTAATCTTATCTAAATTTACTTGAATCTTACTTGAGAGTCATGTTTGAAGTCTCTCTCTCTCTCTCTCTCTCTCTCTCTCTCTCTCTCTCTCTCTCTCTCTCTCTCTCTCTCTCTCTCTCTCTCTCTCTCTCTCTCTCTCTCTCTCTCTCTCTCTCTCTCTCTCTCTCTCTCTCTCTCTCTCTCTCTCTCTCTCTCTCTCATAAATCTAACATGTCTTTACCCTAACATGAGTCAACCTATGCAAATATTATCCAGCTGTACTTGAATATAACTTGAAATTAATATTCGAAGGAGTTTTCCTTTTAATTTTTGTCCATAAATCTAACATATTCAAACTTTAACAGAATTTATAACTCGAAATTAATGTTTGAAGGAGTTTTCCTTTTAATTTTTGTTCATAACTCTAACATATTCAAACTCTTAACAGAATTTAAGTCTAGCTTGACCTGTGCTAATTTTATCTAAATACATCTTTGTGAATCTGACTTGAAGTTAATGAAGGAATTACCTTTTAATTTTTTCTCTAAATCTAACAAATTCTAACTCAAACAAAACTCAAGTCTATTTTGATATGTGCTAATCTTATCTAAATATATGTATGTGAATCCAACTTCAGATTAATGTTTGAAGGAATCACTTATTTCATTTTTGTTTCTAAGTTTAATATACTCTAACTCTAACAGAACTTCAGTCTAGTTTGACCAGTGAATGTGAATCTAACATGATATTAATGTTTGAAGGAATCATCCTTTTAATTTTCACCTTTAACTCTAACACAACCTAGCCCTAATCACATACCTTTGACTTCCACCACACTAGCACAATCAAGTCTTATTTCATGCTACAGTGTTATCAGGAGGCAGTGGAGTGGTCATGCAGGGCCGTGAATTGCTAAGATACCTGACATTTCCCCCTGGTGGCGCTCTGCTGCCTCGTTCCTCACAGTTTAAAGGCAGCAGGATTCTCTGGAGAGGAATTTGTGCCTTTTTATTGCCTCTCTCTCCACCGCCTACTCGCCTGGCCTCACGTTTCCTCCTATCCTCTTCCTTGCAGCCTCTCTTCACTCTCCACTTCCTTGCCTCTGTTCCCTTCCCTTTGCCTCCCCCTGTAATCTCTTCCCTGCCCACTTGTCCATCTCATGTTTCCTTTTGTGTTTTCTCCTCCTCCTCCTGCCTCGTGTTAATTTATTTACTGTCACTGCATCAAGCTATGTTGGTTTTGTACTATCCTCTGGTACAATGTGTCACCTTTAAGTAAGGAACCTATCACTATTATCAGATGAAAATTTAGGGATTGAAAATTTGTTCTTTTTTTTTTTTTATCCAGACCTGGGAAAGAAAACAAAGTTTTGCAATTAAAAGACTTCTCTCAAAACTACAAAATTTTTAAGTCATGAAATGTAGAAGAAAATTGTTGGTAAAGAAAATCTATACCAATTTTACTTATTTATTTATTTTTATATTCTTTATTTTTATTACTTTTTTAATTTTATTTCTTTCTTTATTTATTTTTTTATTTAATTAATTAATTTATTTATTTATTCTATTTTTATTTATTTATTTATTTTTTTTTTTTTTACTTTCAAAATTTAGCTTAAAAGTAAAATACAGTGTGGTCCTAACACTGCTGAACAGTTCTTGCCCCTACCACTAGCAGAAGAATGCATGAGAACATTTGTAAGTTCTTTCCTTTGTGTAAACACCCAGAGTGACAGTGTGTTTCTTCCCCCAGAGTGTGGACGAGTGGAACTTTGACGTGTGGCGGTTACAGGAGGCCAGCGCCAACACTCCCCTCAGGTGCCTCGCCTATGAGCTCCTCAATCGCTACGGCCTGCTGCACAAGTTCAAGGTGAGTGTTGTGGTGGTATTTGATGTAGCTGTAGCTGTAGTTGTGATAGTTGTTGTGATGATGATAATAATAGTAGTGATATAGGTATTTCTCCTTTTACACATTATATACTCTATAATACTATTATTTTACCCACATATCTATTTATACATCTATCTATCTGTCTATTTTTTTATAATGAACATCAAGTCTTTCATACCATCATCTTCCCCACTATACTGTACACTGCATTCTACCAAACTGCCTCCACTTCATTAACCCTTTGACTGGTATTTGGTACACCTTTTCTGAATTACTTATCACTCTGAGACATCTTTACATGTTTTACAGCCATCCAATCTTTAAACTGGATAGGAAATCCAAAATCTATTCTTTTTAATTCCCTCCTTTCTTGCTAATGCTTAAAGGATCTCATGCATTACTTTTGTTGGTGTTAATTTTGTATTGCAGTGAGAGATTTTAGATTGAGAGACTCCTTTAAACCATCATTTTCCTCTACACTGTCCACTGCCTTCCCACAGATGCCGCCAGCCACACTGGAGACCTTCCTGACGCAGGTGGAGAACGGCTACTGCAAGTACAAGAATCCGTACCACAACAACGTGCATGCGGCTGACGTGCTTCAGACCATGCACTACATGCTCTCCCAGACTGGCCTCATGGTAGGAAAGAGAGAGAGAGAGAGAGAGAGAGAGAGATTATTATTATTATTAGTTTATTGACAAAATTTTCTGATTCACAACCACGTATATGTAAAATGATAAGACAGGAACATAAGAAAACATTGGTAGACAAGTACAGTTTTGTCCAGATAAAATATCATTTCCAGTACATTTAAGTCTCCTTCTGCCAAACAGTTAAAACAGTGTGCAAAAATAAAACCAAATAAAAACAAAATTTTCATACAGTTATCGGGGGGATAGGTAGGAAGCGTGAAAGGAAAGATAGAGAGAAGGAAGACAGGAAAATGCAAAACAGGAAGTGAAAGTGAAAAGGAAAGTAGTTAGGTAGGTAGAGAGAGTTAGAGAGTGGATTTCAACATTTTCAAACTCCAAAGCGTGACATTTAAAATCAAGTACAATTAAACCAGCTATGAAGGAGCAGATGTTTGTTTCTTACGCAAAACAGAGATTGAAGAAGAACTAAAACAACTTTCAGAAAGTCTCAATTTACCATCACAGAAAAAGTGTGTTCAGGTCATAGGAAGACTGGAAAATGGTGAGGCAGAGAATTCCAGAGTTTTTAAGTGAAAGGAATGAAAGAATTAAAGTACCGGATAAGTCTTGCACTAGAAACGTGGACAGTATAAGGGTAAGGGGAAATAATTAGTATTGTACAGCACATTAGTGAATAAGGAACCCGTTGAACTTTCCATGAAATAAACCTAACATAAAATAAAATATAAAAACAACTAATCTGACAGAATAAGGATGAGAGAAAGTATGAAGCATTGTAAAATATAATAACCAAAACAACTTTCTATAAACTAAAAAGAACATGTAATTAGAAAATTACCTAACTTATTCTAATCTCCCAAAAAACAACCTAATCTAATCTTCCACTCCCCAGAACTGGCTGAATGATGTGGAGATCCTTGCCACCCTGGTCGCGGCACTCATCCACGACTTTGAGCACACTGGCACCACCAACAACTTCCACGTCATGTCAGGCTCTGAGACAGCCATCCTGTACAATGACCGCGCCGTGCTGGAGAACCACCACATCTGTGCTGCCTTCAGGTATTACAGCAACTAATTATATTCATATTGATATTTTATTTCGCTTTTTTTTTATTTTACAGTTTGAACTACCTATATTTATGAATATCAAGGTCAGGTCTATTATGCGGAAGTTTTAATACAGACCTGAAAAGGAAATAAAAAGAAATAGCATGAATATATTTATCCAAACTCTTCATCAGATTTTGTTCTTTTATAGAAATGATAGTAAATGAACTGAGGAAGCAAGGGATATTTATTTCTTTTTTTTCTTTTTTTTCTAAGTTCTGTTGTAATTGCTGTGTGTGAAAGTTTGAATTAATTACTTTCCTTTTGTTAGGTGTCAACTTGTATGTTTTTAGAGAAAGCTAAATCTACAAAGCAAATTAGATACAAAATTATTCTTTGTTAGATGTGTATATACAAAGATTAGATATTTTTCAACATTTTGAACACTGATTGTTATGGTGAATCACCTTATTTGTTTCCAAGAAGGCCAAATGTGTCAAGAAAATTAGATAGAAAAATACAAGTACATAATGAGACAAGTAGTGAAATTTTTTTATACCAGATCATAGTTTTAGTGACAGGGATGGTGTTCAGAAGGAGAGGAGGACTGGAGAAAACTTAAACCTGCTTACAAGGGAAAAGAGACAGAGGGGAACAATGAGAGAAACACCTGGACAGCTTAGCATGAGATACTGGAGACAAGAGGAGGACACATGACTTATTGAGAGAGACAGAAGATTGGGAGGGATGGCATATCATGGCTGACATAAAGGACATGGCACATTGGTTGGTAGGTAAGCAAAGTGATCAGGCCAACTCTCACCACTGGTACCTCCCCAGGCTGTTGCGCGCCGAGGAACACAATGTCCTGGTGAACCTGTCTCGGGAGGAGTACAGGGAGTTCCGAGGTCTGGTAATTGAGATGGTGCTGGCCACGGACATGTCCTCCCACTTCCAGCAGATCAAGGCCATGAAGGCAATGCTGGCCCTGCAGGACACCAGGTGGGCCAGGAGGGTTGGGGAGTATTGTGTGGGTGAAGGAGAGTTATATTTTCAGTTGTGGGTCAGTTGTAGACTTACGTTTCTATCTTTATATATATATATATATATATATATATATATATATATATATATATATATATATATATATATATATATATATATATATATATATATATATATATATATATATATATATATATATAATATATATATATATAATATTTTTTTTTTTTTTTTTTTTTTTTTTTTTTTTTTTTTTTTTTTATGTGATATGATAGCCACCATTTTTCAGTCAAATTTCTTTAAATGCTTTCCATGAAGATTAGTGTTATTAATGCTACCAAACTATTCTGTACTGTGAGAGCTGGAAACTGCTATTTAGTGCATCTTTCCTTAACACCTTGTTCTACAGCCACCTCCAATGTTTAAACTAGGTAGAAATTGAAAAAATCTGTTCTTTTCATCCCCTTTCTTTCTTGAAGATGGTTACAAAGATTTAATGCATTACTTTTGATGCTATTAATTGTTTCATATTGCTGTGAAAGGGTTAAATATTCTCATCAAATAAGTGTTACTTTTTTTTTGTCTTTAACCGAAAACATTTGGTGTGTCATGCATGTGGTGTATTCAAAATAGAATAATACACCAGGAAAAAATGCTCTCATCAGTGACTTGGTTTAAACACAACATCTACTGCAAGAATTGCTTAACGCTTATCTTGATTCACAGCCTGGACAAATCCAAGGCCCTGTCCCTCGTCCTTCACTGTTGTGATATCTCTCACCCGAGCAAAAACTGGGTGCTGCATGAGCGCTGGACCACTCAGCTGCTGGAGGAGTTCTTCCGGCAGGGCGACAAGGAGAGGGAGCTTGGCCTGCCCTACTCCCCCCTGTGTGACCGCAACAACACCCTGGTGGCCGAGAGTCAGATTGGTGAGTGGCTCTTTCCCCTGTCCTGTAATGCAGCTCAGGTCATGTTAATGCTTTCACTGCCGTTTGACTCAACTTTCCCTGATCACTAACCACTCTGAGACATCTTTTCTTGTTCCGCAGCCAACCCCAAGCATTGGCTAGAAATAGCAGAATCTGTTCTTATTTTATCTCTTTTTATCTCTTTTTTTTATCTCTTATAAATATTCCATACATTGCTTTAGTGTTATGAATTGTTGCATATCACTGTGAAAAGGTTAATCTTTAATTCACCTCAAAGATGCCAGTTCTTGATCACAAAATGACTAACACAACAGAATTCTTATCTCTGTAAATATCGTAAAAACTTGTGTTCAGGAATACAGAATTATATTGTTGTAACCTCTTAATTAAAAGATAGTAAACAATATGAATTGCTTCTAAATACAGTAGCTAAATGTAAGATTAATTTTATGTATACCTAGATAATGGAGAAAACCCTCACCAAGAAAGTAATTTTCCTTAAAGGTTTCATTGACTTCATCGTTGACCCGAGTCTGGGTGTGTGTGGTGACCTACTGGATAAGGTGGCAGCTCTGTCTGTGCCACCATCCACGCCAACCATTGCTGAGGAGCCCCACAATGGTGAGTGCCACCACACAGCACACTGGCACTTCAATGCCAAATTATAATGCAGAAGTGTTCAGTTTATTTTTTACTTATTTTTTTCATTTTTATTTATTTTTATTTTACTTATTTTTCTTTATTTTCTTTCTTTCTTTATTTATTTATTTTTATTTATTTATTTATTTTATTTATTTATTTATTTTATTTTTTATTTTTTTATTTTTATTTATTTATTTTTTTTTTTTTTTTGTTACAGGTAGACTCATTTTGTCTTTTGTGCAAATGCAGAAATGCAGAATTTACATTTATAGATGAAAATGTCAAAAGTTTACTTCAGAATTATATTAAAAACATGTTAAATGGAAATTATTCAGAATCTGTCTCTGATCTTCATTTGTGAATCTTTTTATGTCTAACATTTTAAGGAACATAATGCTCTTATAAACTCTGATTTCTCTCTCTCTCTCTCTCTCTCTCTCTCTCTCCTCTCTCTCTCTCTCTCTCTCTCTCTCTCTCTCTCTCTCTCTCTCTCTCTCTCTCTCTCTCTCTCTCTCTCTCTCTCTCTCTCTCTCTCTCTCTCTCTCTCTCTCTCTCTCTCTCTCTCTCTCTCTCTCTCTCTCTCTCTCTCTCTCTCTCTCTCTCTCTCCTTGTTAGGAAATGTATTGTACAACTGAATATAATACTTAGCTAAATCATGCGTGAGTAGCCAGGAGTGGAGGCGGAGTAACCCCAATCCCGAGGAAAAAAGGACAATTATAGACTAAGAATAACACCATGCCTTGCACATTCTGACTGAGTGTTATTTCAGAGCCAGGCGGTCCCATCAAGCGGCCAGTGCGCCCTGGGGGAGTGGTGGGCGTTGAGGTGCGGCGGCCCTGGCAGGACTGTCTGGCCGCCAACAAGGCCCGCTGGAAGGAACGAGCCATGAAAGGTGACTCAGCAAATGCCATTACTCTGCTGTACCTTGGCCTAAACAAATGCACATCAAGGATACAAATTTAATATCAGTTTTTTTAACATGTACCTCTATATTTTTATTGACAAGACTCTCTTTTGAATATGACATATCCTTATTTTTTAGTAGATTTTGAAAAATTGTTTGCACACACATGACTATTAAAAGAACATAAACTACTATATCAAACAAAATGCTTATCTATTTATATACTTGGTTGGCAATACCACATGGGATGGCCCAGACAAGGCATCACACATTCACACACATGTCATTCACAATTTCACACTCTTAGCACATGTGCACCTTCACTTCACTGGTAGAATAATTTAAAAATAAACTCTATTAAGACTAGTACAACATATACTATAATACCCAAGCAAACTACATACATACTTTATACAGCAAAATATGAAAGTGAAAGAGATAATATACATCAGAAGCCCATTGTTGTCATCATTCTGACCCATGTCTTACCTCCTCAGATGCTGAGATCCGTGCCGAGATGGCCCTCAGGAATGAAAAGGTGAATGGCGAATCGGGGGAGGGGGAGGGGGATGGCCCTGAGGACACCATTGAGGAAGAGGAGGGGGAGGGGGCAAAGGGGGAGGCAAGTAATGAGGAGAATGGTGAGTAAATGTCTGAAGGCTTGACCTGAAGTCTCTGAAAATACAAACTTTATAATTATACCGCAGTGTTTGTCATCTTTTCTTTGTCTCAGCTTTGTACGGATTCCAAGTGATTGTTTGTTATTCTGTTTGTTTTGAGAGGTGTCTAGTATTAAGGTAATTGCTCCCCAGAGTATTACAGAGACACTTTGTAGATTTTGGTGTTCATTTGCAGCTTGTAGTAGAGATCTCATGAGACAAAGTGTGACAGTGAATCACAAAAAAACAAAAAAAAAAACAAGAAAATAAATAACAAAAGATAAAAATCATAGCCAGTTTGAATCGCAAGACTACTAACTCATTATGTCAACATTCTCACATTGTGATCTGAATAAAGAAAACTTGACTGTGATGGAAATTTTTCAAGAGTAATTTTCAAAGGCTTCATATCTCACACTCCTTCATATAGCTATTGTTCAGTGATCTTCGGCTATAGGTCTTACAATAGATGCCATTTATCGTAGCAGGCGCAAACATTTCTATCAACTCTTTACTGTGAAGGCAGCACAATCTGTTATCACTAGAAGTAGAAGATGTAGATGTGCACTTATCTCTCGTCAGTCTCTTGTTTGTACACTTTGCATTAAGTGACCTACCACAAGTGAGGGTCAGCCAGGGTCATGGTAGGGTCAGGGGCCACACCTGCCTCTCCGGGTACAAATTTACTTTTCCTCGCAAAATTCACTTGTGCAGATTGGTGCTGGAAGTGTTGCTTGTGACTCCAAACCCTGAGGAATTATTGTTGATTTCAGTCACTTCTGTATTGACTGTGCCAGGAAAATAAGTCTGTTAGCCCTTTCACTGCTATATGACTCATGGTTCTCAATTTTCTTCCTCACAAACATTCTGCTGGGTAGATATTGGAGAACTTATTCTTTTAATCCTTTTCTGTCTTGTGGATGCTTGTGAAGATTTTGTACCGTGCTTTTAGTGCAGTAAATTGTTGATGTTGCAGTGGAAGGGTTAAACAAAGTGGTAATGATTTGAAAGGTGAAAAGTACAGATTAGAGGCAATGTATGTATTACTGATACTTTGCTAAATTGTGATACTCTTTTTTCATGTGTTCAGGCACATTAGAAACTTAATTATCATAGCCAACAACTGTGTAGGATGATATGAAAGTCAAGCAAGTGTTAGGCTCAAATTGTTGTTTATCCTCCTGGAAGACATCACACTACCCATTCAGTTTGTAGTTATCTGATACAGAGAAACACTGGAAAAGTACTGACTAACTCACTGTATGGAAACTGAATGGCTAGTGAAGTGTCCTTTAGGTTCAACACTCGTTTGAACCAACACTTGTCTGACGTACTATAATGATGTACAGTGAAATATTATATGCATTATCAGGCTGAACATCATACTCATTGTGTTTGTGCTGAATCATCTGTGCATTCTGTAATACACTAAAAATTAGGCTCTTTTGTATAGGAATTGTACTTAATTTGAAATACATATTGGGCACCTTGTAGTGGGTAGTGATAAGTGCATCAGATTATGAACAAAATTAGATGCTATGTTGGCATTTAAGAAAGCATTGGAAAACAAGGATGTAGAAAAATTCTGATGTTATTCATCTACGGAGAGGAAGAATAGAAATAAAAGCAATACAGTTTAGGAAAGGTTAAGAACACGCTTTCTGGCATAGTATAGATTCTTAAAATTCATCTTAAACTATGAAGCAAATAATTTAAGTTTGATCAAATAAGCAGAAAGGTTCATTACACATCTATAAAAATTATTCAGCACATACTATTCATGCTTATAGTCATATATTGTTAATTAATGATCAGCTATACACCCTCAGAAATGCACTTATATATGTATACAAGGGGGGAGGGGCTAAGAATGGCAAAAGCATTGAATTTCATACTGAATTCTGAATCACAGTAGATAGTGTAGACTTGTTGAAGTAAGTTACAGTTGCAGCTGGTTGTAGTAGTAAATCTGGCATAACATTTATGCTCTCGGCTGATCAGCTGTGTGGTACTGTGGGAAAGCGGGTATTTGTCAGCACCAGGACTGAGGGTTCCCTTCTTGTGGCACGGCAGACATTCCTTCCTGGAGGAGGTCGCCGCCCCGCCTCGGCCACCAGGCAACGGGGCGGGGCAGTGAAGGCTTCTTGTTTCTGTGTATCCACCTCAGACTCATCCCTAGGTAACAATTGCAATGGTTCATTTCAATTATGGTGTTGTTCCTTTGAAGCGTTCATGTTTGTATTACTTACTCCATTGGTGTTGTTCCTTTTTAGCATACTTGTGTTACTCCTTGTTTGTGTGAGTGCAGTGTAGTGATTAGTCCTGGATGTGGATGACTGTTGCAGGTGTGTGTGTGTGTGTGTGTGTGTGTGTGTGTGTGTGTGTGTGTGTGTGTGTGTGTGTGTGTGTGTGTGTGTGTGTGTGTGTAAACTACCTCATGTGTCAAGCACAGTCTGGGTAGTAAAAAAAAAAACTAATACCAAAGTGGGTGACAAAATATAATTAAGCGTTCCACTGATGTATTTCTTAGGTTTACTGTTTTTTTTATTATTATTACTCATGCAGTTTCATTGTACAATATCCAGTGAATCTGTGGGTGTTACTGCTCTTCTTAGCCATTTTGTTAACAAGTTCCTGAGACATTTTCCAGTGAGTGGTTCACAGTGCTTCATGTAGCCACACTAATATTAACTCTGACAGAACATTCATTTACTATCTACATGAAGTTACAATCTGTGACTTCAAACACAGATCCCATAGCATGTACATTTGAATTATTACACCAGTCAGCCATCACACAAAAAACTATAAAACCATACATTAGAACAGCACTTAGATATAATATTACAGAAGGATGTAGCTAATGAAAGAGTTGAAGTATCTTGTTTGAATCCTGTGTAATTATAGCAGCATATGAGACCCTTTAGAGAGAGAGAGACTTCAGTAAAGGGAAGTCATTATTAACGTCTTGGAAGAATAGAAAGGGAGAACTGTAAGGAAGCATTGAGGTGACATGGCAAAATAACAATATTATAAGTTTTCAATTGCAAGGGAGACATAAAAATTAAATCAAAAGAGTCAGAGGTCCAAGATTCAAGTGTGTAATTGAAGTGAGTAGTATGAGAGGTGTCTGGTGTGTGAGGAGAATAGATGTAAGTGTGGTGGAAGTCCAGGGAAAATGTGACATCATGCAACACTGACGGAATGAAATGTGGAGTGGTGGAGGAGATGAAATGTAGTATTCTTAAGATAATTAGATCATGTGAGGGAAATGGGAGATGAGAGGGAAGCAATGAGAGTAAGGCAGATCCAATGTAACACAGGAAGACACATTAGTGCAATCTTTGGAACTTTTCATGATTTTCTTTTATATTATAGTGGTAATATGAGTAATTGACTGTGATATTCCAGTCTTATTAGATGCATACATTTTGGTATACTTTCCTCAATGAATTGGCATGAATTAATGGACATTGGTTGCTGTAATTGCACAAAATAACATGATGTAAACAAAACGTATACTATAAGTTTGGTTCTTGATGAATTTGCATGAATTAATGGATACAAGTTATAGTAATCGCACAAAATAACTTCATATTTACAAGATTACATAGAAAATAAGTTTTGCATATTACTTTTCCATGAATTTGCATGAAGTAATGGGTATAAGTTAAAAGTGACAGAGAAAAATAGTAAATAAATACAAATAACACCAAGATTACAACCATCACAATTATTTCCCGAGTACATTGCCCCGAGTCTTTGTTTTACCACTGCCTTGGAGCACCAGTTTGTTGTAGTGCCTGGCCAGCCTCCCTGTCGCTCATGGTTGCTTGACACAGTGGTTGGGGGACTACTGTGTGCCTATGTTTCCTCCTCAGTTACCAAAAGGATTATGGTAGTCCTGACATGTCTGCATACGGCTCTTGCTTTAAATCCCGCAGGACGTGGCTTGAGCTGCGTTCTGGCGTTTCTTTCAGGTAACGACTTACTTTCCGTGTTTCTTATGAGGTGGCACAGGCATTATAGGCACCTACTACACGAGCTGCAATGTCACATGTGTCTCTTACCAAATGTTCACCGTCGACACTGTTCTCTCTCACTGACTTGTTTAACGCCGCCCCGAGCACCAGCGCTCCCACGCACCCCACCCACTCCCTGCCGCCAAGACCCTTCAGTTACTTTACAGATCTTCTAGCTGTGTGGACAGTTTATGGACTATATCATAATATTGTTTGTCATTGGGAAAGTATTAGTTAATCCCAGTCATTAAATTGGGTGTGAAATGTGTCACAATTATGTACCTAAGGATGCTGACATGAGTGGTAAATTTTTCCATGTAAGTGTAGCACATTTTCATAATATTCATGATTCCATCCATCGTTACAATAGCTGGCTTGTCAACATTATGGATATATATATATATATATATATATATATATATATATATATATATATATATATATATATATATATATATATATATATATATATATATATATATATATATATATATATATATATATATATATATATATATATATATATATGTGTGTGTGTGTGTGTGTGTGTGTGTGTGTGTGTGTGTGTGTGTGAGTATTACTGTGCATATATATATATATATATATATATATATATATATATATATATATATATATATATATATATATATATATATATATATATATATATATATATATATATATATATATATATATATATATATATATATATATATATATATATATATATATATATATATATGTATATGTGTGTGTGTGTGTGTGTGTGTGTGTGTGTGTGTGTGTGTGTGTGTGTGTGTGTGCGCGCACACACACATAAGTATAGTATAAAACATATAAGACATTACCAGCCTTGTCTCTCTGGGTGTCCAAACAGCACACGTCTGAGTGGCTGAGTGGTGGGGCATCATGTCCTGGCTTGTCCTCCCCCTGCTCCAGCATTATATGCTTGTGTGCACATCATCAAGTGTGAGATGAAAATTACTTGCTAAAATTGAACAAGCACAAATATTTTCCCTCCATTCCTGGCACACAGACACATGATTTAGAGCTCAGTTTGGGTAGCAGCCAACATTCCTATAGACAGTGAAGGCAGTGAGAGGCACATATCAGCATGAGACAAGCAAGATCCACACATAACCAACATCACAAAGGTGTGAGGAGCAAGCCTGTGGCTGCCCTGCCACCCTCAGTGCAGAGCTGCCAGCCACTCAGACCACCATACAGTGAATAAGTGAAGCACAACATAAGGCACAAAAAGATATCAACGTTCCAGTACTACTGTTGTATTAGATGTACCCTGCATATGCATTAACCTCTTGGACACACAGACAGACGGATGCGTAGAGATTTGCTTATACGCATGTGTCCATGTTGCTTTCAGTGGCATATCATAATTTTAGCCATAATACGTAATCCCTTTTTATGTCATCGTGTACTGTGGTGTGTCTGTGTGTCGTAGTACTGCCTGTGTAGCCGATAGTCTTGTACAGTGGGTGTGGGAAGGTGGTGTCTGGCAGAGGGAGTGGGGCAGTGCGGCGCTGGTGCTGGAGGCGCGGTGCTGTTGTGCTGTGTCCGCGCCGTGTGGCATTTATCCAAGCTTTTGTGTTTACATTTAACTTTGAACCAAGAATTTATGATACATTGCATGTTATAATTATTGCCTTACAAATATTATATGTACTCATTTAATTTGTGAAAGGTTTTCGTTTCCAGGAGATATTGCAGATCTGTTTTCATTATGGAAGTTAGTTAATAATAGTAAGTGTACGGAGCAAACTTTCAAGGACATGCAAATTCATCAACACTTTTCACTGTATTTTTGGTAAGAGTGAAACTAAAATACTTTTAAGTGATTACAAAAATCACTCTCATCTTTATCTTTCATAGAGCCAAAAAATTAAAGCATGCAGTTTACTGAAGAGACAGTTAATTTTATCAATCCCATAATAGAAAATAATGACATTAAACGAATCATCATGAGACAACCAATAAATAGGTATCTTTCACAGTACCAGCATTATAACAAGTGATTTACTAAAGAAACAGTTAATATTATCACTCCCATAAGAGAAAGTAAGAACACCAAACAAAATTATGATGTATGATGAAACAATTGATAAGTAACACATCTAACTTATGCCAAAACAGTAACTGACAGACATCCTTGAGCTTTTCAGAAATTTGGAAAATCAGACTGTCTTTCCTGTGTATAAAAATAGCATATAGGAAAAGGAGCAGCAATTTAGAAATTATTATATCGTGTAAGGAGACTCGCCAACGTCATGAAGCGTTGAATCGAAAAGCATGACAATATTAACCCTTTAACTGATACAGCTGTCTTTGTTAGCATAGAGATCCTTGTAATAAATTGTTTGGATGGACAAAGAGAAAGAGAAAAAAGAATAAGGTTAATTTCATCTTTGCTTAGCTTTAGAAATACATTTTTAAGAGATTAGTACAAAAAATATCTATTAAAAGTTTAAATGATAATGGGAAAGATCAGCAAGTATTTAAAGGGTTAACAAACTTACTTTTTTTTATTTCTCTATATTTGTTGAAAGGAGTTAAACTGAGAAGGGGAGAAAAGCTAGATGCATTTGACAGAGTTGTTTACTTACATTGAACTTTTAAGAGTTGATGGGAATGGTTTGGTTTGGTAGAGAATATAGAATAATGAAAGTGCTTTGTGGTTACATATTTACTTTTATTATTATGATTGCTGTTTTCCTCCTCCTCCTCCTCCTCCTCCTCCAGCTTCATTATTCTATTTCTCATGTGTGGTATAATTTTCACAGCCAATCCTTTTCTCTTCAACAGTTCATTTTCATGCTTCTCCTTTGATATGAAAACCACACCATTGCTCCATATTCCAGCCTCAGTTGTGTGTGTGTGTGTGTGTGTGTGTGTGTGTGTGTGTGTGTGTGTGTGTGTGTGTGAGAGAATAACTAGCTGGTAGACACACTCACTATACAGAGAAGAGACTATGTATGTATGTATATTTTTAGTCCTTTTTTTTAGTTAGATTCTTTAGGACGTGAATATATATATATACCTTGAACCTCTATAGTATGAATGGTATATGTGACTCTTAGTTGGATCAAAGTATAGACGTATTTTGGAGACGAGACAACACAAGCTGGGTTTAAATCCTCTAATAATACAGCTAGGTTAATGTAACTCTAAACTTTAACGTATAGTCACGGTATGAATTATGTAAGAATGTCAGTGTGTGTGTGTGTGTGTGTGTGTGTGTGTATTGGATAAATGTGTTTCAGTATATAATGTTTTGTAAACCAAATTTGTGCTGCATTCACTGGAAAATATCTCAGTCACTTCATATAATATCTACCTATTATTGCATTTTTTTTTTTTCACATTTTTATATGAAAACACTGCAGAACTTTACTCATGCTTACTTCTGTGAATCCTTGACTCACACTGTCTGCTGGAATGGATGAGGGTACACAGTGGTACAGTCCAGAACTCAAGTAACTTTCTGCACCACTGCTTAACATTCTCTTCAAGTCTTAACACTCGTATTCTGAAACACTTTTGTAGTGTACCTCTACTACATTCAAAAAGCCTCTAATTAAAGTTACAGGGGTTTTTAAGTGTGTTTTTATAGTTTTAGTGACAGATTAACATGATTTCTGCATTATTAACTGGAAAAAACACTTCAGAATCTCTGTGGTATTTGGAAATAGTCATGGTGAGACAGCAAAGCATTTCAGATGACAAATCTAAGTCCTCTGATCTGTCCTAAGTCTCCTGCAGAAAGCTGATAGATTGTTGACCTATCCATCTATGTACCAGGCCAGCAGTCCCACACACAGCACAGATAAAGCACCACAAACTTTTACACACAAAAGAGTGAAGAAAGATATGAAAGAATATAGTTTTCCTGACAGAGCAATCAGCCAGTGGAATTCATTGACCAACAAAATTAGAAGATAAATATGAAAAATTAACTGAAAGATGGATATGATCTTGACTCAATACTGTGAAAATACATTTAGGTGAGAACATCATTCACACTGAGCCCCATCAGCCCCTGGTGGAAACAGCAGATGAGAGGATGTAAAATTGAGGAAAGCACAAAATGGAATGTTAGTGAGTGCAAATTGTTACTTGACTTTTGTTCGTGTACAGTGCAGTGTCAAGTGTTAGGTGCAGATTTTAGTTCATGGCTGAGCTGTATGAGGATCTCACAAGTTCTGATTACTCCGTAGAGTTTGTTTTTGTTCCCTTCTTCCTACTTTTGAGTTAGACGTCAATGAAAATGAAGTAGAGAGGTTTTACTGTTGTAGCGCGTTAATGCTGTGATAGTATAGGGTCTTCAGTATTTTTTGAGTAAACATTATATATGACACTTCTTAGAAATTATGAAGGAAAAAGATCTTTGAAGAACTATAATAAATCATATGTATATAATATCAATCATAAAGTGAAGAGGACATTCAGAAGGTCTATATAATTTTTTTCCTTTTTTTAATATGAATTGCATGTTTTGTTTTTTATGTATTTTTAGAAGAGGTTGGATACGTGTACATATTTATTTAACTGACCGAAGTAAATGAAGTTACGTACATACATATTAAGACGTGCAAACATAACGTACATACATACATACATAGAAGAAGAGATATCAAGAATATTATAGCATCTTTTTTGCAAGTCATAGATTATTATCTTGTCTGCATTTGCTTAGTGTGTGATGGCAAACTTTAGATATACATAATGTACTATTCTTTATCAGGAACAAAGGAAACACCAAGTTGGTTCATTTGTTGCTTCCTGTGTTTAGCTTTATAGAGTTTGTCTGGAGGTGCCAACCCTTCCCTTCCCACTGCTCCCTCTCAGCATTCATTCATTGAGGGAGGAGGAGTGGAGGCAGGAGGACAGGAGTACACCACAGATGAATTTTCTAATATACATGTAAATAGTTAGGTACTTTGTGTGTGTGCAGTTTTAATTTTATAACTTGACTGTTTTTCAAGTGTTGGTAAAGTCACAGTCAGGAGTGGAGCAGTCTACCTCACTCCCTTCCACTGTGCTGAGCGTTTGGCCTCAGTTGTGGGTCCTCTGATCTGCTGAGTCTTGCTTGTTCACGGATAGACTGCCAATAGACCAGAGAACTTCACTCCTTCACTGGTAAAGATAATACAACACTTTCTTTCATTTGATTCAACCTTGGTGAAATTAAGTGAGCAAAATTAAATTGTACCTGAGGTACAAAAAATTTTAGACTGTTCACTTATTTTGGTATTTTAGCTTTCAGAATTACATCTAAACTCAAACTAGACTATTTTGTGAAGCTTCAAAGTGTCGCAGAAGTGCAGAGATTCAGAGTGAGGACAAATCTTAAGTGCAGCAGAAGGGAGTGAGGCAGACTGATCAACCTCTGGTTATTATTGTGCATCCATGTCACATTCTCATAATAAGGCGAGTGGCACACAGGGGCGGTGGTGTCCAGGAGTGAGTGTTCACCACCAGCGCTTGGCAATGTCCTTCTGTATTCATATTCACCTTATTTGACCATTTCATATTTGTAAAGAAACCGACCCACAACAATGGCTGTCTAAGCTTGATAACCTTTTTTTTTATATATATAATTGTATAGTATATTTTAAATTTAGCCATAATGTAGTACTTAATACTGAGTGTGAAAAATCTGATACTTGCTGAAAAATTCTCCATTACTGTACAAGGATGAGCAAGGCACCGACAGCAGTGGCTTGTGTGATCCGCAAGCAGGGAGGCTTGGCGGACTCACTTCCCCCAGATAATCCACCTGATTACCTCCATTATTTACACATCATCCGTCTTTTGTTCACTTGTCATGTATTAGCATATTTATTTATATATGTGCAAGATTTGTTATTGAACTCAAATGACATTTCATGTTCCTGTTTTTTTTTTTTTCTGGTTCTCATTAAAATCTCATTAACATAAGAATAATGCCTTTTCTATTTTATATTCTGAACACATTAATCAACACAAGCATCATATTCATATCTATTATCAAAATTTACTATTAACAATCAAAGATTTTTGTTTTCATGTATGTGCAGAAGTGTTTTCCATAATGTTTCCTTGTAAATCTTCCTAGTTTTAGTTAACTCACATTCTTTCCCATTTAAAGCGCATTGAGATTTGTATCATCTTGATTTTATTCTTTCTCTTTGATTATTATTACTAATAACTTTGACTCAAAACTCGGAGTGTGAGTGGTTTCAGTTTGGTGGAGCTGAGATCCTGTCCAAGCAGATCCCAAGTGATTCCCAAAGAGACAAATTTAGCATCTTGTTACTTGTTGTGGTGTTGTGTTGCTCCTCACTAAGAGAAGGGAAGAGTCCTTGGCTGTAAGATGTCAATGTTCCTCTGAAATAATACTGTTCATGGTTGACTATGTCACTGCTAAATGTCATCATTGTTGCCTGTGTCATGGTGTCATGTTATATCAACTTCAGCTGTGTGTCTGGTGCAGGCCGAAGGTGAGGAGGTGGAGGTGCAACACTCCAGCCTGCAGGAAAGGTTTGGGAGTGGCAACAGAGGACTGCACATGTGTGTGTGTGTGTGTGTGTGTGTGTGTGTGCATCTACTTAAGTCCCCTCTATTGGTCCATGCTAGCATAATGAATCTGTTATTAATTTGTTTATTTTAAGGCACGTCGTATATATATTGACTTTATCGGGCAAGGTTTGTGTTTGAGAGCACAGAGATTCCTGTATCATAGTGTGAGGCATGTGCTGTGTGCTTGTCATCACTTGGTTTTGTAAGCATTGAAATTTTTGCTGTACAGTGAAAACTGTTATTTTTCTAGTGTTAACAGCTGTAATGGGCCCAGATCAGCAACAAGATGAGAATTTATTACTAAATGTACTCGTCTGTTACTCTTCTCATTCTTGTTGGCGGAGGTGCGGGGCGCGGTGAGAGGGGCGGGGCCAGCCCGGCACATGAGGGGCGGGTCTCTGTACTTAAGGATGCTGTGAAAGGTTAATCCTGTCCATTTCTTATACAGTATATTGTGTTTCTTGGCATTGACTTGTTGTGAATTTTGAAGTGTCGTCATTTACAACATAAACATGTGCTGCTGTATCTGTACCTCTCGAGAGTGGAGAATTCAACAAAGTGTCATTTTATAGCATGTCCTTCAGTACTTTGGCCTCGTATGTGCCTATTATATAAATACATATATATGAAAGAATTGCTATATAAATATATGAACAGATATATTGTATTTAAAAAAAAAATCTAAATACAGTCACCATATCTACCCTCCATTACCTAGGACTAGACCAGTATACCCTAGCGCTGGCCAGCGATGGCGGCTTCGGCACCACCGCTAGGCTACCCGTGTCGGCAGGACTGTAAATGTTATGTTAGTGTTGTGGTGTGAGGTACGTCAAGGCTCCCCACATATATCAATGAACTTGTAGGTTGACTTGTTACCACCTATAGAAGTATTGGTGCTTTTTTTCAGTGTTATTCCAGCAAAAGGTGCGTCAGTCACGGCAGCGTGGCGGCGATTCAGTGTGTTTTGTATCAGTGGTTGGATTGGCTGTGGTTTGGTTAGTTGAGCCACGTCTTATGTTCAGGATATCACAGTACTGCTACTACTACTACTGCTACCACGACAAACACAAACACATATCGCTCTCCGTGTTTGAGGTCATCATGAGTTCACGTGTTTGAGTTGGTCATTAGTGACTTGTAGCTGTTCATTCTTCAGGAGACTCGCACCCCGTTTTTTTTTTTTTTTTTTTTTATTTACTTTTATTTATTTATTTTATTTTTTTTTTTTTATTCGCAGAGGTTATTATTGTTGTTGTGACAAGTATTTCCCTGTGTATATTGTATTACACTCACACAGATGAGTTCATATCCTTCTCTAGTGATTTATTATTATTATTATTATTATTATTATTATTATTATTATTTGTGTGGGGTTCGTCACTTGTATTGTTTGTCCCTCTTCTGAAAGTCCCTAGTCCACGGACGGTTTAAAGCTTCAGTATGTATATATAAATTGACAAATATATCATTATATTAAATATAAAGAGCAGTTCATGCACTTTCCATCTTTCCTGTGTGAGAGGCGTGAAACTGTCTGCCTGACCGTTTTTCTGTTTGTCTATCTACTGTTTTTATCTCAAGCCAGTCGAAAGGAAGTCGATACTTCCTTTCCATGATAATCTAATGTAGTTAGTTGATTAGACTATCATATTCACTTTTAGACAACTTTTTTTCATAATCACTATCAGCTTGATATGTTACGCATTCTTTGTACTGCTTTCACTTAAATAGTTTTGTAGCTTAGAAAAGCATAAATTTTCTTTATTTCTTTATTTTTATTTTATTTTATTTATTTTATTTTTTTGCGTGTGTGTAAACAATCATTTATTTATTTATTTATTTATTTATTTATTATTATTTTATTTTTTTTACAATGGTCTGAATGTTACCAATAGACCATATGAATAAAAGGAGTTAGGTAGGAATGTAATAGGATTCTGGGGGCCTGCATGATTCATGCACAAGGTAACCAGGCAACCAGTCATCATGTATTGAAGGAGGAGGTAAAGGTGCAGCCAGCCCTCTCGATGGGTAAGTAGTTGTTTATCCTGCTTGTGTATTCATAACAGGGATAATTATTACTGTTGTCGCAGAAGAAGAGGAAGTATTATATAACACTGCTTTTTAACCAAAAGTTTTATTTCTCAAGACTATTTTCAAAGTCCACAGAGATGATTAGCTGAGTCCTCGTTTTCTTTTTTTTTTTTATAGACTACTTACTACTTAAACTATCATTTGAGTAGTAAAAAAAAAAAAACATCAGAGCCTGTTAACCCTTTCACAGTATGGCACATCTCTTCTTAATTACTAATCACTGAGACGTCTCCTTGTCTTACAGTAACTTCCAAACTAGAAATTGCAGAATGTATTCTTCTAATCCCTTTCTTTCTTTTACATGTGGATAGTAAAGATTTTATATATTATTTATATGGTGGTGTAAATTGGTGCGTATCGCGGCGAAATCTTTGGGAAATTGGTTGTATTTCTATCTACCTTAAGCAATATCTTGACCAACTTCAGCATTACTTGGGATTAGTCTTATCATTCCTTTCTCTCTTGCACTTTTCACTATCTCGTTAAGTAAATATTCACATCCACTCATCGTTAAATGCACCTACTTGCATGTTGCAGTTGATCTAATCATTCACAAACATACCTGGGCAGCGACACATTGCAGTTACCACGCAATTACTGCGGTCAGGTAGTTCTTTAATTACTTTACAGGTATTTTCAAGTGATCAGGTAACGTTCCTATTCTTGTAATAACTAATTTCATCACTATGGAGGAATTATTCACTTGAGTACGTAGATATGACCTGAAAGAGATTAATGAGATACGGAAACTACAATGACGAGTGGTAGAAAGAAATTAAATGTAATTAATCAAGAGAGAGAGAGAGAGAGAGAGAGCTTATTATGTCTTTATGGGGGGACGGAGGTAGTGGGAGGAATCACGTGACCAACTCTTGCTTCTCTAATGCGACGCCGTTGGTTTCCCAGTGCCTCGGTAGATGTCATGGAGGAAGGATGTGTGGTGCTGGTCTTCTGAATGTTTGTTCCTGTGCTGTGGGATACGTTTTGTGGGTGATTTATGAGGTAAGTGTGAGTATAAATTATTTGCGTGTAAGTTTGTGTTGCTTGCAGTGATATAGGAAGTGATAACATAATCGGGTTGAGTAGTTAGGAGTTAATTATCGGGTTGTAAGTTTTTTTTTTTTTTTTTTTTTTGGGGGGGGGGGTTGTTTTACCTTGACTAACTCTGATCTGATCCACTTTTCACCCGCTTCTAATTTTAGTTTTATCTTTAACCCCTATACGTTCGTTTTCTGTCTGCCCGCTATTTGTCTTAACCTGTTTTTGCCTCGTTTCCACTTTCCATGTCAAAACTTTTAAGTCTCCCAGCTTGGTCATCTTCACCATCCTAATTTCCTTACCTATCTATTTCCTTCACCCTCTTCGTTTTTTACCTGGCCCTTCTACCAATTAATTTTCTGCATTGGTTACGCATTTCTTCCCTATTTTCATTAAGTTGTCTTATTCTTAATTGAAATTGAGGGATCGCCTCAATGCGATTAGGGGACGCGACTATAAACCCTGGCAATTACTGATGGTTCGAAGCTTCACTGTCCCGTTTGGAAATTAGCTTAGTTGTTAGTTAATAAAAGTAAAGTATTGAACGTTAAGGAAGCAGTGGTAACGTTCATACTGACTTCCGCCACGAGTAGGCCGTGGGTTCTTGCACGTTACTATTGTTAACTGGTGTTTCAGTCCCGTGCTTCGACGTGGATTCGAAGTTTGCTCCACGGTGTTAGTTAACTGATGGTTTTAGATACTGAGTTGTAATACGCGAATGATTACTCAGGTCTTTCTTGGTTTTCTCTACTCCCTTGTACCACTCCAAAGTATTTGGGTTCATTAGTTTTCCATTATTTCTCTCGAACGTATTTGGGTTCTTATTTCGTTGACCCTATACTTCCGAAGTTTACATTCACGTCTGCGCCATTATTACTGGTTTCTCTCTCTCTCTCTCTCTCTCTCTCTCTCTCTCTCTCTCTCTCTCTCTCTCTCTCTCTCTCGTGTGTGTGTGTGTGTGTTTATATATATATTTTCTCTCTCTCTCTCTCTCTCTCTCTCTCTCTCTCTCTCTCTCTCTCTCTCTCTCTCTCTCTCTCTCTCTCTCTCTCTCTCGTGTGTGTGTGTGTGTGTTTATATATATATATATATATATATATATATATATATATATATATATATATATATATATATATATATATATATAATTTCTGCGACATTCACTCATTTATTTTCTTTAATTATATATTCATTTATATTTTCTTTTTTTATATTCTTATACTTTACCCACCACTTCGGTTTTTTTTTTTTTTTTTTTTTTTTTTTTTCCTTACCTCGTCTCCTTGTACTCCTCTCCGTTCGCTTCATAGTATTCCGTATCTTCTTTAATTTTTAATTTACTTCCTTTGTAACAAGGATTACCCAAATTTCAACTCCGACAAGCTTTACTGAATGAATGAAGGGTAGAGGCGTTAAGAATGAGGCTCCGCGGGGAAGGGATCATTTGTCTAGTATTTATATATTTTTAGGTGTATGGAGTAGATCCGATAGTTGCTGTTGTGCGATGGCGATGTTAAATGTCTTGCATTCGTGTAGGAATGGAACATATGTAGGTTCAGGGGATAGGGTATAAATTCATTGGTTTGCTATTGCTACTAGTTAACTAGCGTGGAAAAGAAATGTATATGTAGTTAGTGTTTATTTACTAACCTAGTGGTTATTTACGTAATTCAGTAAGAGTTCAATTTATTGCATTATTAGGTGTGACACGGTAATTTTTTTGACGCTACGGATGCAATTCTCCCAGTACGTGAAGCTGTAACGCCGCTGCCTTCACCATCACGTCGTTCCAGCACAAGTGATGACCTCCGTTGCTGCTGCCGCCGCCACCACCACCTGCATCTTGGGACTGCAGATGTCATTCTCTTTGGGAGAGTACCTCATTGTATTCTGGGATATGTGGAATGTTTTGTGTGAAATTTAGTGGAGGTTAAGCTGTGAATTCTGAAATCGCGTATCCAGGTTAATTCATTGTCTTCAACAGGTGTTGCTTTACCACCAGCTAGTGCACTCCTCAGCTGCCGCCACTAGGAAGGAACATCAGTAACTTCCCTCCAGAACCCCTTTGTGTTCCATACTATATCACCTTTTGCGTCAGTGTTCCATACTATATCACCTTTTGCGTCAGACTCAGTTGCCGGTAGTGTTGCTGGTGAGGAGCTGCTGTGTGTGTAAGAGTTCTAAGGACTCCCAACTTTTTATTTATTTATTTATTATAATTTATTATTATTATTATTTTTTTTTTTTTTATATATATATGTCCTGGTGAAAGGAAATAATTGATCTCCGGAGAGTCTTCGAGGTAAAATTATGTAAACTTGAATTTAGTATTGTTCGCCAGAGAGTCTTCGAGGTAAAATTTAGTATTCCTCTCCGGAGTCTTCGAGGTAAAATTTAGTATTCCTCTCCGGAGAGTCTTCGAGGTAAAATTGTGCTCGTTTGAATAAATTGTGCGAGACTTTATAGCAAGCATTTGGTTAGGTTTTCTTACCTTGGATGTCGTCATACAGAATATGATGTAGGATCAATGACTGGAATGTTTTGAGTTGATCTATCACAACTCTACATCAAGGAGGCGGTGGAAGTATATGTGGCTTCTTCAGCATTTATTGACAAACACAAAACCAGGTAATGCACCACTGGACTCTTCAAACAACAAGGCATGTGTCACTGAGGAACAAACATCCACTGGGTACCAATATCAGACAAGACTTTATACAGAGGAACAAACCAAAGCAGACAAGCAAGGTTAAAAAAGAAAAAATTACCCGTCATAGGGAAGGTGAGCTACTCTGCTCACCTTCCTTGGTTTCTGTCGGGGTTTGTCGGACCTTCCTTGGTTTCCGTTTGACGTACACTAGTATACACTAATGACCACAAATGTTGGTACAACAGCACTTTAGAATGCAAGGAGGGGCTGTTATACCCCTTTGACTAGATCTTTGCATGACATCCTAGTGCAGGCATGTACACAATGGGACCATATATGATGGATAGAGATGTCTGCTGTGTGAAGTTTATCTTCAGACTAGAAAAGCAGTCATTGCTGTGATCAACGTTTTTAATTTTCATTAGTTTTCAGAGCAGATTATCCCTTAATTTCTCCCACTACACTTCACTCATGCCTCTCAAAGTGGAGTGGTGGAAAAATCCAAGTGGAATGGAGTGGTGGCGAGGAAATCAATCAGGGACAAGAACTTTTTCTTCCAATGAAAACTCAACCTTACCTTTTTCAGTTTTCCTTGAAAACTTAGAGGCAACAGTAGAAAAGCTACAAGTACATCAGCTTCATCCTGTCTTTCTCATGACCAAATTATCTTCATAGTGCAGAGATTATATTACAGGCACATTTAGACAAATTACCTTGTCACTAAGGATTGGTATATCTTCCTGTGATCTCATTACTGCATTCTGGGCACTTATGACAGAAACCAAGGGAAGTGTCCACTCAACATAAATGAGATGAGACTGAACAGGTCTTCAATTTGACAAATAGGTGGCAAGGTGTGGAGTGGGATCAACACAAGTGACGATGGCGATGCAGACACATAATCATCACGTGCTAACCTAAAAAATGCATTGTGGTACATTTAGTTTTCATAAATCCAAAAAATATATATACATTTGTAAGGTAACAGTTCTATGCATTTCTGACAAGGGTCCAGCCAGCCACCTCTCCCCTCTTTGTGCCTTGGGTCTTTGGCGAGCTGACTGGCAACAGCAGATTCTCCCTCCCTCCTCTGACTAAGCTTACTGGAAATAATGTTAGGGAGTGTGGCTGGCTGTCCCCATTATCCTGAACAACACCCAGGCAGACTGGCCAGAGAACCTTGCATAATTCCAATCAGACACGCATTCACAATTTGTCAATCAAGTCATCCTAATAATAAATGTATGATTTTTAGGCAACTTTAGGAAATGAGGGAATGAACAGCCTAATGTGAAATTTTTAAATAGTTAAACCACATCATAGAAAAAATTCCTCTGACACTTTGACACTCAGCTTTCAGCCACCTGCCAAGTACTAACCAACTGACTGACTGACTGGCACACCAACACCGACACACCCAATTGAGCAAAGACCTTGGTACTCATAGGAGTTAACCTGACTGACTGTATTTCTTATCATGCTACCCAGTTCAGTGGGTACAATAAATGCAGCAGAGTGAATGCTATGTTTTTGGAAGGCACAGCACTCAAGCGATTCACTCAGCACAGCACAGGAGGTGGCAAGGAAGGAGAGAGAGACAGTGAGAGATCAATATTGCACTTCATGTTGGACTAAAAGTTGCCAAGAAGAAGCAGAATGTGTGCAGAAGTGTAGAAGCAAGAAATGGATTTGCTCTTGTCATGGCGAAGCAGTCGTGGAAAGAACATCACGTGCACTCACTCACTCGGGACAGAAGGGGAGTCTTGTGCTATTTGTCGGCATCAAAGCCTCACTTCAGCCAGATCTTCCCCTAAAGTTCCAAGACTCAAGTGGTTCTTCACATCAGGAATAAGAATCAGCTGCATGTGGAGTAAAGTTGAATGCATGAAGTTCGGTTTTGTGCCACCTCCCCTCACACACGCTCACAGCTCAGACGTACACATACAAACAAGCATACACCACACACGTCCATGCACACTCCCCCCCCCCTTGAGCTGTGCCTACCCTTATTGTGGCATCCTGCAGTGAGCCACCTAAAGCCCTTACTTCACACTCGAATAATCGTAACTTCAATTCTTCCTTAATTAGTAGAGACATCACCTCCAAAATTTGATGCAAAATCTTGTTTAAGTACAGCCTCATTACACCACTTTTATTCCTCAGTAAATACAGTTTTCACTTCCCAAAAAGGTCACTTTGATTCAAGTGGTTTCTTCAGTTAAGTTTGTTTTCCTTTTTTATCACTTTAATTTCTTTCCCCGCTGCATCACATCTCCCTCGTCAGCCACACACGCGAGTCTCCCACTCACAGACGGGCATCACGGTGCCACAGGCTCTGACCTACAGGAAAATAAAGTCATCTTGGAGGGCACCACTTCCTGCAGCAGTGTCCTGAGTGCGGCAGCAGCGGCTCCGACAACCCTCACGCTGTGCCGTGAGGAGGACGGAATGTGTGGGGCAGCAAGGATGCCCTTGCCTAAGTAGTTATGTCACCTGAGGGAGCCTTGCCATCTCCCTGCCTGACAAGGGCACCACTGCCTGCCTCGTATATGCTTGGTACAGTACAGAGCAAGGATTTCCAGCAGTCACGGCCACGACTGTCCAGCTACGAGTAACATCCACAATCTCATAAAAAATGAAATTCTGCATGTAATGTAATAGTAACAAAGTAATTATTGCAGATCTTCTCGATGCAGGTGCCAGGCGCTGTGTCCCGGCAGTGGGGCGCCCCACACAACAACAAAACAAGGGAGGTGCCTTGCTGTGGCATTCCACTGGGTCATGGAGGCACCACTCTAGAGAACATGAGGATATGACACAGGCCTCCGAGTCAGTCACTGTCACGGCACCACTGTCTGTGTGTCTCCATCACAGAGTCTTGCAAGTGTTGTAAAGCGAAGCACTGTCTTGGGCCTGCCACAGCGCTGAGGGCCTGTCACTGCTCAAGACTCGAGAGGCAACACAGCTGCAGTCACAATATGGACCAGGAAAGCTGTGTGTGTGTGTGTGTGTGTGTGTGTGTGTGTGTGTGTGTGTGTGTGTGTGTGTGTGTGTGTGTGTGTGTGTGTGTGTGTGTCAGGAGTGCAGCAGATGGGCAGGAATAGTCCACTTCACTGGGTGTACTGATGCTGTCTGGCTCCATCCATTCACTCCCCAGCAGGCAGCACCAGAGGGCAGCACCAGCCTGGCCAGCAGCCCAAGCAGCAGCAAAGGGAACACCCGGGGAGCCTCACACTATGACCCGGCTGTTGATGGGCTCAGCCACCCCAAACCAGCGCAGCTTGAAGGAACTGTCCCGCCAGCTGATGACGGGGTTCCACAGTGCATGAAGGAAGATGAACAGAGCGCTCACCTCCCGGAACAGCCAGCTGATCACAAACTCAAACTTGGTGAAGGGTGGAGGGCCATTCTGAAGGAAGAGGAAAAGGTTGATGTTTCTTTTACAATTTTTACTTGTGTGTGAGAATGTTTTGCTCTAGCTGTCATCTTTTCTCATTATTTCTATGCATTTACAAGAGCAGATGCAGACACATGCACACACAAAAAGTTGTTCAGCAAAAGAAGCTTAGAAATTCAGCAAATATTTCAAAAAAGCAAGATATTATAGTTTCCTGTATTCTTTTAAGCAAACTGTTATTTTCTAATATGTTTATGCGAAGTAAAGAAAGTCTCAAGAATACTGTATTGCATCTTTGCACTATAAACCTAAACTCTAACACTAATAAAGGTGAGAATTACTGAATCTACTTTCTTTCACTATCTGCAAAATTTACTCTCTGATACCCTTATTGAAAGACATAAGCAAACCTCCACATCTGTAACTCAATCTCTACAACAACTCATCCAATTCAGAGTTTAGTAAGTCTGGCATAACCACTTACCCAGCCTGTTCTAACTCAACCCAAACCATGCACACATTTGCTTCACTAACACGTGCCTGATCTGCACTTCACTAACTCACACCTGATCCATCCACTCATCCACACAAATGCCTCATCTCCACTTCATTCTATCTACTTATGGACCATATTCTGAAACACTTCTGCCCACACCTCCACTACTTTCAATAAGCTCTAGTTGAAGTGACAGGTTTTGGAGGATGTTTTTAAGGTTCTGATGACAGATTAACAAGATTTTTATATCATTAATGTGAGAAAAACTTTTGAGAACCTGGGTAGTCATCTCAGTGGCCTTTTAAAATAGTCCAGGTGAGAGAGGAAGGTGTTTCTGAATACGGTTCTTTGCACAAGACCAGCAATCCCACACAGGGAGGCCCAGACAAAGCACCACACACTCATACACATACAACATTCACACATGGCTCTATCATTTCACTCACAAACACACTGGCTCATCACTTCACTCACCTGCACAATATTGAGCATGACCCAATCTGCCAGGGACCAGGTGAGGGTGTGAAAGAGGAAGAAGGTGAGGTAGTCAGCCCTGAGCAGCACAGTGCCGGCCCAGGAAGCCACCAGGCCCAGCAGCATGCACTCACTGAATGGCTCCAGCAGGATAGTGTGCGGCACCATGGCCACTCGCAGCTTGCACCACCTGTTGATGGGAGGCAGTGAGTGACATGTGTTCATAAATGTTAACCAGAATTCGCCTTCACCCACAGCAGTTAATCTGTTTACCTTAGTGCAAAAACCTGCATGTTTAAACAGACACCGACTTTTTTCTTTACATGTGTGTTGAGAGATCTATCTGTCATATCGTATCACATCTATTTATTTATCTACATATGATGCCTGTTCTTGAGAGTCATGCAAATGAAAAAGCCACAACATAAGTAGCTGCTTTCATTCCTGTCCTTGTGTTCCCTCCCTGCACACTCTAATCCCCTCACTCTCCAATCTCACACACACTCACTCTTACATTTTGCAGCTACATCCTGCACATCTATCGTATTCATGTACACCTGTGTTGTTTTTCTATTTTTCTTTCATATAGCTAAATGATCTTACCCCCAAGTACTTGATACCTCATTTGTATCCTATACTCATTTTACATTCATTATTTACATGTGCAAAGATCCTTAACTTATATAATCAAACACAAACCAATGTTTTCTGAAATGTTTACAAGGCAGGAGTACTTCTCTTCTCCACTAGCAGCTAAGGGCTAAGAGAGTGGTGTGAATGAGTGTGAATGTGAAAATTGTGTTGGCTACCCTCCTTTTTGGGGGAGACAGGGTTGGTATATGTATGTTTGTATGTTTGTAAGGATATTACAACTAATGAGATGAAGGCTGGTGAGCAAAGGCAACACATCGTGGCTTCAATTTAGCACAGCAGCGGCCGGCTTACCACTCAATGCTAGTGGTACGGGCCCAGGTGCTGTGTTGGCGCCCAGCCAGACACCAAGAGGGGGGTGCAGTAATGAGACAAAAATGCAGCAGTAATACCTTGCAGGTGTGATAAGGTGTGCTATTAATGGTTTCTTTTCAAGTATACACACTTAGTACAGAAACCTGTGAAGCTTTCTAAGAGATGGGAAAGGAGTAGCAAATGTAGATGGATGGCTGTGGAGGGAAGGAGATGGAACATAAATGGGAAGGTGAAGAATGTGAGATATGAGGTGAAAAGGTTGAATTATGTGACCAGGAAATTAATAAATATACACACCCCTTGACACCACAAAGTAAAGATGTAGCAAGATTAGGAATGAAACAGCAAGAAATAAACAAAATAAACAAACATTACTTAAACCAACACAAGACCAAAGCAAGACATCCAATAAAGGATAAGCAGCAAATAAGGATGCAAACATCAAAACTACTGCATCTAGTAAGAACATTATAAACAAGAACACAAACACACTTAGTAACAAATAAACCTAACAAAACATAATACAGACACCTAGTAACAAATAAGAAGGAAAAATCAAACAATTGCAAAAAAAGACACCTAGTAACAAATAAACAGCAAAAAGCAACCCAAACAACAAACTGAGGAAAGTAAACCACAAACACAGGAAGTGACCATAACCATAAACATCAACACAGCAAAAAGCAACACACATCAAACTGAGGCCACTAAAAACAAACAAACAGCAAAAAACAACAAAAACATCAAACTATAATATCAAATAACAAACACAACACAAACACCAAACAACAAAGATTTCCCCCCCAAAAAAACAAACCATCAAACTGAGACTTCCTAGCAACCAACATCCTCACACCCCCAACACCCCAACACCTGGTCTAGTACTTCACCTGGTCAGCCGTGAGAGGAAGGTCTTCACCCGACAGGTCCCCGAGTTCTGCCAGGCGGGCTGGGAGGCGATGCGGATGCCCCACCCTCGGTCTTGGATAAACTTGGCAAAGAAGTAATCCTCAGCTAGGTAGATCCCAAAGGCACTGATACCTGTAGACCAGAGACTTAGTATGATAGCTTGTTATGATAGACCTGTTAGTATGTTAGTGCTCTTGATCTTGTGATAGGTAGAGGTGATGTGTGGGAGGAATTACTCTATGGAAAGTAATTATAAAGACTGGTGGGGGTTCTATGTAGGAAATCACAGTAAGAGGATGAGAAAAGGTGGAAAATTAATGGTAGTAAATGCAGAAGATTAGATTAAAATGATGGCAGGAAGGGCAGAAATAACACTAAAATAGCAGCAGTAAAGGCAAAATGCTAGCAGAAAAAAAGAAAATAACAGTAAAATGATGAGAAAAGGCGGAAAATTAGAGTAAAAAGGAGGGACAAGAAATTACTCAATGATACCTGTGTGGTAAGAAACAAATAAGCAACACAGGTACAGGTAGTAACGTAGATATTATTATATGATGCATAAGTGGGAAAAACACATTAGCAACACAGGTGGAGATAAAGTGCAGAAAATTAGACTAAAATGATGGAGAGAGAGAGAAAAAAAAAAAACTGATAGAGGCAATATGGGTAAAGTCATGATAAAATAGTGAGTAAAAAAAGCTTATTATGAAAAAAAAAAAACATCCTATAAAAAAAATACAGCAAGTTAGTTAAATTATAATGCAAATATCAATTACAGCTACTTAAAGGAGTGACAGAGGAGCAAAAAATAAATGAATAAAATAAAAATATATAAATAAGAAAAGGAGCAGATGTGAAGTGAAATATGAGAGAAACAAAAAAGGAAAAAAATGAGGGAAAAAAGATGGAGAGTAAAGAGAGCAGGGAAAAAAAAAGGAGCACAGATGAAAAGTAACATGATAAGACCAGAG